>NC_057809.1:471303817-471334591 GCF_018294505.1 Triticum aestivum
GTCGGCCGCGCCCACCTCATCTCCGGTCGGATCCCTCTTCCCCGGCCCCGGATCTGGCGAGATCCAACTCCGGCGACGTCCTCCCCATCTCTGGCCACTGCAAGAGCGCAAACTCCGACGAGACCTCGGTTCCCGCGCCAGATCTGGCTACAGTAAACCCTAGGTCGATTTTGCCTGTCCTTTTTCTGCATTTTTTTAGCTATGTTCATCAGGCCATATCTCATCATCCGTTGCTCCGTTTCGTGCGTGTGGCATATCGGAATGTTCATCATGATGTCCTCTTCATTTCATTCCATTGCACCATGCTTGTTTGAGTCCATCTTGATGCCCTAAATGCTGTTGCAAGAGTGCTATGTAATGTAAGTTTCTGTTTCTTAACAGATTATGGACATTTGTCATTTTTGCCATGATTATTGTGTGCTTCCTATGAACTTGAGCCCTACATGTGTTTTGGGCTATGCCATGCCATCTTTACAGGGGTGTATGCCATGTATTTTTGTTCATCATGATGTCCTCTTCATTTCATTCCATTGCACCATGCTTGTTTGAGTCCATCTTGATGCCCTAAATGTTGTTGCAAGAGTGCTATGTAATGTAAGTTTCTATTTCTTAACAGATTATGGACATTTGTCATTTTTTCCATGATTATTGTGTGCTTCCTATGAACTTGAGCCCTACATGTGTTTTGGGCTATGCCATGCCATCTTTACAGGGGTGTATGCCATGTATTTTTGTGATCAATGTGGTGACTAGCACAAGCATGCAAAGTAGCTCTCGTGAACTTGCTGATTTCAGGGACTTCGAATTCTTCTAAGTCATTTCCCTGATGTTATTTTATGCCATGTATTCATGTTGCTATAGAGTTATCCATGCCTCTTTTGAGCATGTTCAGTAAGGATGATTTTGAGATATTGTTATGTTCTATCCATCCATGTCTTTGTTTGCAATTATGGAGTACCCTAGCATGACTCAATCTTGCTCTACTTTTTCTATAAAATATTCCTGGCAGATTGTTTACTTGTTAATCAATTTTACCGAGGTTGTTGTAGTTGATCCTTGCATGCTATGAGAATGTTCTTGCCGTGGTTAGCTACTTGATCATGTCTTCTTGATGGGTGTATGCTTAGTTTGCCATGCAATGCCTTGTGGTGAGTGCATCGAGCTCGCAAACATGCCTACGTAACTCTGTTTTTGCCATGTCCAGTTTTCTGCTAAGTCTCAATCTGTTAACGAAACTTTCTATGTTTACATGGGTGCCATCATATCTTTTGATCCTTTTTGGCTTATGGTCAGTAAGGGACTTTTGTTATATGCTTTGAGTTGTTTCATGCCATGCCTTGCTTTGCCATGATATGTTCCTGTAGCATGTTGTTATCTTGCTCTAAACATTGCTTCCTGATGTTAATTCCTGGCATGTTGTTATTTTCACTAAGACCGTGAAGCTGTTATCCTTTGCACTTTTGCCATGCTTGTTTGAGCCTGCTATTGTGTGATTTAGCCATAGCTCAGTGTTCATCTTTTGTCAAGCATCTTGAGTGGATCACTGCCATGTGCTTTTTGCTATGTTAGAGTGCAGTAGCTTAATTTATTGTTGCATTATAGATGGCATCGTGTTGTTAATTGCAGAATAGTGCCATTATTATTTCGCTTGCCATTTGCAAACCGTGCATCCGTTTCCGGTGATCTTTATATCAATTTCGACCGAAATAAACTCATCTTTCCAGCGGTGCACTTGGTTTGCCAAGTTGAGGCCTGGTTTAATATTTTCCTTCCGGAGCACGCATATGCATTGCATATTACATCCCGCATATCATGCCATGTTTTGCATCATGTTGTTTGCGCATTGCACCGTGGTTGATTGTGGTTCCCTTTGCTTGTGTTCTTGCTTTGGGTAGAGCTGGGAGACGAGTATGTGATCGAGGAACCCGTTGAGTACGCTTACGAGGATCAAGCTTACGTCAACTCGGAGAACTTTGCAGGCAAGATGACCATACCCTCGAAATCACTTCTATCTTTGCTTGCTAGTTGCTCGCTCTATTGCTATGCCTATGCCTCCATACCTACCACATGCTTTATCATGCCTCCCATATTGCCATGTCAAACCTCTAACCCACCTTGTCCTAGCAAACCGTTGTTTGGCTATGTTACCGCTTTGCTCAGCCCCTCTTATGGTGTTGCTAGTTGTAGGTGAAGATTGGAGTTTGTTCCTTGTTGGAACATGATTATTGTTGGGATATCGTTATTATATCTTTTTTACTTTAATGCACCTATATACTTGGTAAAGGGTGGAAGGCTCGGCCTTATGCCTGGTGTTTTGTTCCACTCTTGCCGCCCTAGTTTCCGTCATACCAGTGTTATGTTCCTTGATTTTGCGTTCCTTACGTGGTTGGGTTATAATGGGAACCCCTTGACAGTTCGCCTTGAATAAAACTCCTCCAGCAAGGCCCAACCTTGGTTTTTACCATTTGCCACCTAAGCATTTTTCCCTTGGGTTCAGCGGACTCAAGGGTCATCTTTATTTTAAACCCCCGGGCCAGTGCTCCTCTGAGTGTTGGTCCAAACTAGAGTCCTTTGCAGCGCCCCCTCGGGGAAACTCGAGGTTTGGTTTTAGTTGTACGGAGCGCTCATCTGGTGTGCCCTGAGAATGAGATATGTGCAGCTCCTATCGGGATTTGTCGGCACATTCAGGCAGCTTTGCTGGTCTTGTTTTACCATTGTCGAGATGTCTTGTAACCGGGATTCCGAGTATGATCGGGCCGTCCTGGGAGAAGGAATATCCTTCGTTGACCGTGAGAGCTTGTGATGGGCTAAGTTGGGACACCCCTGCAGGGATTTGAACTTTCGAAAGCCGTGCCTGCGGTTATGGGCAGATGGGAATTTGTTAATGTCCGGTTGTAGAGAACTTGACACTTAATTTAATTAAAATGCATCAACCGCGTGTGTAGCCGTGATGGTCTCTACTCAGCGGAGTCCGAGAAGTGAACACGGTCTCGTGCTATGCTTTAACGTAAGTAGTTCTAGGATCACTTCTTGATCATAGATTCTCGACCGTGCTTTGCCTTCTCTTCTCGCTCTCATTTGCGTAAGTTAGCCACCATATATGCTAGTGCTTGCTGCAGCTCCACCTCACAGCCTTTTCCTACCCATAAGCTTAAATAGTCTTGATCGCGAGGGTGTGAGATTGTTGAGTCCCCGTGACTCACAGATTACTTCCAAAACCAGATGCAAGTGTCGATGATGCCATTCCAGGAGATGCGACTGAACTCAAGTGGGAGTTCGATGAGGACTCAGGACGTTACTACGTTTCCTTTCCAGACGATCAGTAGTGGAGCCCAGTTGGGGCGATCGGGGATCTTATGCATTTGGGGTTGTCTTTATTTTGGTTCCGTAGTTGGACCTTGATTGTATCTGGATGATGTAATGCTATATTTATGTATTGTGTGAAGTGGCGATTGTAAGCCAACTATGTACCTCTTTCTTATTCAGTACATGGGATGTGTAAAGATTACCCCTCTTGTGATATGCCTACAATGCGGTTATGCCTCTAAGTCGTGCTCCGACACGTGGGAGATATAGCCGCATCGTGGGTGTTACATTACCGACCCACTCCGTCACCTCAACTAGACCGGGGGCTTCGTCGTCTCTTCATCAACCTACTCTAGAGACTTCGGCATCACTAGCCGACCAGCTTCGTCATGTTAGCTGGACCAGGGGCTTTGCCTCGGCGAGCCAACCTTTGCCAGCATCGCCATGTCGTCGCTTCATCGCCCATCATGCAATGGGTGTGCGGATCGAGTCCCAATTTTGGGAGCAACCTTTCTTCAGATTGCTACAACAAATAAACCAAGTGCTATTAATCCTAGTATTTTTTTCTTGTTTGGGTTTACTTTTTCCAAGGAATTATTACTCTAGTTTGTTCCATCATCTGTACATAGGTCTGTCAAGTGATGGTTGCATTAACGATGTTTGCGTGAGGGTTCGGTTAGTTTCCCGTCTGTAGTTCGGCGAACGCCTCATCGGGGACTCGGAATGCCTTGTGAATACAGGCTTTGTCACGCCATCACCCTGCACCGACATTGGCTTCAAAGCCAGGCCACATCTCTTTAAGAAAAATTATTTTGTGTAAATCAATTATGTAAGGTTTTTATTCTATATTTATATTATTATTTTTTGGAATGCACTATTTTACATGTGTAGGTAATCGACTTCGACTGCGTCACGCGGTCACTTTGGCAAGCCGACGCCGTCATCCCGATCGGCATAAATCGGCTCGCGTGATCACCTTGTTGGTCGAATTGCCATACCAACATGTTTGATTGCCTCAGGGACTTCGGCATCGCTGAGAGAGCTCTACCTCATCGAGTGTTTGGCACATGGGTCATATTTATTTTATTACTGACTTTCCATAAATTATTAATTATGCATCAAATTTTTATTTTATTTTTTTATTATTACTATTATCTCCGGCTTGCACTATTTTCTGTCCACAGGTAAATGATCTGGGTTGGGTCTTGATAACCCACAAGTATAGGGGATCAATTGTAGCCTCTTTTGATAAGTAAGAGTGTCGAACCCGATGAGGACCTAAAGGTAGAACAAATATTCCCTCAAGTTTTATCGACCACCGATACAACTCTACGCACGCTTGACGTTCGCTTTACCTAGAACGAGTATAAAACTAGAAGTACTTTGTAGGTGTAACGGGATAGGTTTTCAAGAATATAAAGAGCACGTAAATAAAAACTAGGGGCTGTTTTAGGTAAAGAAGTAATAAAGTTAGTATAGCGAGTGTGGAAGTGGTGGTAGGAGTTGCGAAATTGTCCCTAAGCAATTGACTACTTTACTAGACCGATAGCAAGTTTTGTGTGGGACGGGCCACTGCTAGCATGTCATCCCTGACTTGGAATTATAAGCACTTATGATTGTAACTATTAGCAAGCATCCGCAACTACTAACGTTCATTAAGGTAAAACCCAACCATAGCATTAAGATATATTGGTCCCCATTCAATCTCGTATGCATCAATTTCTATGCTAGGTTCAAGCTTCTGTCATTCTTGCCCTCCAATGCATAGTCCTATCAACATACAACTAACCCTATGGTGTCATCCACGCACGCGCTCATATGATGGGCACCAGAGGACAACAACATAACCACAACGCTTGAGTCTCCCTGAATATTTACTTGGGGTGCCTTGGAATCCCCAAGCCTTAGCTTTTGCCTCTCCTCCTTCTCCTCACATCGAGACCTCCTCGATCTTCGAACACTTCATCCACAAAAAAACTCAACAGAAAGCTCGGTAAGATCCGTTAGTATAATAAAGCAAACCACTACTCTAAGTACTGTTGCAAACCAATTCATATTTTATTTTGCACTGTAGCTACTGTAATATAACTTTTCCATGGCTTAATCCACTGATAGAAGTCGATAGTTTCATCAAAACAAACAAACAATGCATCAAAAACAGAATCTATCTTAAACAGGACAGTCTATAGTAATCTGAACATTCACCATACTTCTGGTACTCCAAAAAATCTGAAAAATAGGAAAAATAAATAATTTGTATAGAAAGACAGTGCAAAAAGTTGCAGACCGTTTGATGTTCCGGTAAAAAATGTAAAACCGCGCACTACAGCCAAAGTTTTTATTTTGCACCGCACAAACCAACAAGCAATGTAAACATCCTAAAGGCAAATCTTGGCACATTATTTTTTATAATACAATGGATTTGTACTTTATAAAATCACACACCAAAAATAAATGACTCTCTAGAACTTCTGGGTTGTCTCCCTGGCAACGCTTTCTTTAAAGCCAATAAGCTAGGCATATAGTGCTCAAGTAATGGATCCACCCGGATCCCAAGGTATATCAAAGCCAATTTTAATTAACAATGATTTGTGATTTTGTAGTGAGCACAAAGTAACATATATCATGCAACAACGAAGACTAACTCTCTTCCTATGCATCGGCATGTCATAAAAGAACAATTCATCCACACATAGTAAAGGCCAATGCATAGTATAAACAGTTTCTTGCAATTTTATCATATTGGAAACATGGAGAGGCGGAGATGTAGTTCCTCTCTCATAATAATTGCAAGTAGGAGCAGCAAGCACATGCATATTATATCTATCAAAATCATCATGTGTAGTAGTAAAACGCAACCCATCAATATAATCCTTAATAAGGGCAAACTTCTCCGATATAGTGTGGTCGGGAGAATTCAAAAAGATAATAGGACTATCATGCGTGGGTGCAATAGCAACAATTTCGTGTTTAACATAAGGAACTATAGCAAGTTCATCTCCATAAGCATAATTCATATTGGCATCTTGGCCACAAGCATAGCAAGCATCATCAAAAAGGGATATTTCAAAAGAATCAACGGGATCATAACAATCATCATAGCAATCATCCTTTCGGTAAGCATGAAGGGAAATTAAACAATGTATGAGTTGAAGAGTTACTCTCATTAGAATGTGGGCACGGGTAGCTATTCCGCTCTTCCTCCTTTTGTTCTTCGCTCTCCTCATCATCTTTTTCATCCAATGAGCCCACAGTTTCATCAATTCCTTCTTCCATAGACTCCTGTAGAATATTAGTCTCTTCTTGGACAGCAGAGACTCTCTCAATAAATTAATCAATATCGGAATTGAATTCATAATTCTCATAGCAATATTTACGTATAGCAAAATTTCCAGGTCTGTAAACAGCACCATCAAGATTTTCACACTCTTTAAACAAAGATTCAATTTCATAAGCACCCATAAAAGCAATGAATTCTTCTATTTCTTCCACATCATAGTAATCATATATACCATTAGCATAAGAAGCCAAGGTTTTATTATCATTAAATCTGCATGAAAAGGGAAGGTGTGGAGCCTTCATCCTAGAGCAACAAGTATAATCATATCTCAAGCATAGTTGCCGAGCATACCAATGCAACATATGAATTTGATCCCATAATAGTTTCCCTTTTTGAGTCAAGTGATAATCCCAAAAGTATTCACGTTGATCCAACGTGTCTCCCATTATGTAATTGAATGGGGTTTTTTCAGGATTATTAAAGTAGTGCTTAATATATTTCACATAATGAGCATCGAGGGTTTTAGGAGGTTCCCCATCTCCATGAGTAGCAAGTAAACCTATTTTTTTGGTATTTCGTGTTCCATATCCACAATTAAAGATGGAGAACAACCTAGAACAGCAAATAAAAATTACTTAGTGATAAAGCAAACAAGCACACACGAGAATATTCACCCCACACTATAACTCCCCGGCAACGGCGCCAGAAAAAGGTCTTGATAATCCACAAGTATGGGGGATCAATTGTAGCCTCTTTCAATAAGTAAGAGTGTCAAACCCAATGAGGAGCTAAAGGTAGAACAAATATTCCCTCAAGTTTTATCGACCACGGATACAACTCTACGCACGCTTGATGTTCGCTTTACCTAGAACGAGTATAAAACTAGAAGTACTTTGTAGGTGTAACGGGATAGGTTTTCAAGAATATAAAGAGCATGTAAATAAAAACTAGGGCCTGTTTTAGGTAAAGAAGTAATAAAGTTAGTATAGCGAGTGTGGAGAAGTGGTGTTAGGAGTTGCGAAATTGTCCCTAAGCAATTGACTACTTTACTAGACCGATAGCAAGTTTTATGTGGGAGAGGCCACTGCTAGCATGCCATCCCTGACTTGGAATTCTACGCACTTATGATTGGAACTATTAGCAAGCATCCGCAACTACTAACGTTCATTAAGGTAAAACCCAACCATAGCATTAAGATGTATTGGTATCCCTTCAATCTCGTATGCATCAACTTCTATGCTAGGTTGAAGCTTCTATCACTCTTGCCCTCCAATACATAGTCCTATCAACATACAACTAATCCTATGGTGTGATCCACGCACGCGCTCATATGATGGGCACCAGAGGACAGCAACATAACCACAAGCAAATTAAACCAATCATAGCAATTCAAAAATTACCGATAGGACAACGAAAATCTACTCAGACATCATAGGATGGCAATACATCATTGGATAATAATATGAAGCATAAAGCACCATGTTCAAGTAGAGGGTACAATGAGTTGCGGGAGAGTGGACCACTGTAGATAGATGGGGGAAGGTGATGAAGATGTTGGTGAAGATGACGGAGGTGTTGGTGTAAATCTCCATCATGGCCCCGACGGCATTCCGGCGCCACCGGGGAGAGGGGGAGAGAGCCCCACTTCTTCTTCTTCTTCCTTGACCTTCTCCCTAGATGGGAGAAGGGTTTCCCCTCTGGTCCATGGCCTCCATGGCGGCGGAGGGGCGAGAGCCCCTCCTAGATTGGATCTGTCTCTCTGTTTCTGCGTTTCAGATTCTGGCCTTTCACAGTTTCTTATATTCCTGGAGATCCGTAACTCCGCTTAGGCTGAAATTTTAACACAATTTGTATCCGGATATTGGATTTCCTGCGGTGAAAGAAGGGCACCAACTGCCTTACGGGGTGGCCACGAGGGTAAGGGGCGCGCCCACCCCCCTGGGGCGCCCCCAGCCTCGTGGCCCCCTCGGGCATTGTCTCGCGTTGATTCTTCTTCCCAAAGTTCACATATATTCCAAAGAAAATCTCCGTAAGTTTTTATCCCGTTTGGACTCCATTTGTTATGGATTTTCTGTGAAACAAAAAACATGCAACAAACAGGAACTGGCACTGGGCACTGGATCAATATGTTAGTCCCAAAAATAGTATAAAAAGTTGCCAAAAGTATATGAAAGTTGTATAATATTTGCATGGAACAATCAAAAATTATAGATACGACGGAGACGTATCATTGGGCAGCGTTTTCACCTCGGCGTACCGACGTATCACGTCACCTCGGCTAGACCGGGGCTTCGTCATCACTTCATTAACCCACACCACGGACTACGGCGTCATACTGCCGGCCTGCTCCGTCGCCTCAGTCGGACTGGAGGTTCCACCCTGCCACATTAGCCGTGCTATGTTGCCACTTCGGAGTGCCGAGCTCTTTGCTCCGCCACCTCGGGATCGGCTTGGGGGATGGGACCTCTTCCCGCCGTAAGCTCGGGTCGTGCATCGACACCGAGCACATTAACCAGCTAAGTCACTTCCATGCTCAGTTTTTTTAATTCTTGTTTTGTTCGACCAAACATTGTGTTTATGCTAAAATATGTTTGTCAAAAAAGAGATTCGTTAAAAACCACTTTTCTTTGGCCGTGTTAACTGGGGCTCTTAAATTTATATGGGCCATTTTATAATAAGTGTTTCTTCTTCTAAGTCGTTGCAAAGTCTTTTTCTACCACTCCTTTCTCGACTCGAGTGTGTGGTCAATAGCCAGATAGCATGTTTTCTCTCTAGTGCCGCTTGAATTTAGTTCACTAAACTGGCTTAACGAGCAGTACTCCGCCTTCAGGGTAGGAGGTTGCAGCCGTAAGCTGGCCCGCTTGAAGTCTTGAGATCGGATGTGTTGTATTAATGCACGATAGAAGCACAAAAGTAAGACCAATTTTTGGTTTGGCACCAAATGACTTGATTTAGTTCGGGTGTAAAGTTTTTACTAAAGTTTTTGGTTTTCCAAGCCTATGGCACTTTTAAACTATTTGTGTGTTTCCAGCACAAGTCTCGCAGTGCAACGCAGGACACCTTTAGAGGTTCGGCAAAAACATTCTTGGATATTGCTATATATGCATCGGTTTTGATTTGTGTCTTCGGTCAATAGTTGGTTGCACGGCTCCTATGCTTGCCTCCTACGTACCACTTTGTTCGGCTAGGTGTGCAATGGGAGAACCACTGCGATTGTGCTTCCAGCTCGAATGGTTAAGAACCTTAGTGGAGAAAGCCGAAAACTGACTGTCACAATGGACGTAAATTGACCAGTGATCCGATGACGGTATCAAACTATAGATCGATACCGATTACCCCGTGTTAAATGATGGGCCTTTCATAACATTGGTTGAAGTGTTAATGGCTAGACTTCGTCGGTGCCGAACACTAACCGGGGGCTCGTAGCTAGCTTCCCCAGTTTAAAGCTCCTATGACTAAGTGAAAGTTATAAAGCCCGCATATCTGATTGCCTCGTTTCCACTAACACAATCGCCTTCGGGCACCGAGACGTCAGCTAAGGGTTATTTTGTTATTGCGGAAACACCCTGTGTAGCATCTATAAGGGGGTGGAAGCCGACAATGGGCCACTTTCAACTGATAAACAGTCACAACGGAGTCAAAATAAACATATCATCGGCGTTTGTATTTAATATACGAGGGCTGCCTTCCGTAATTATCGTTATAAATCCATAAACATGCATCAATTTGACTTAAGATTTTGGCCAAGATGGGTTGCCTGGCTCATGTGCTTACCCCTGCGTTCCTGATTGTTCGGCTAGGCGGTAAAGTGAGCACCTATGTGATTGTTACTACCGGGTCATCCGAGTTAGTACCTCAGACTGGGTGAAGCTGAAAGCTAGCGATCTTAAAGGATATAATTGGTCGGCAACGACGGAAGTGAAAATTTAGGTTCGCTAAAGACCACATAATTCGGGAAATTTCCCCAAACTAAATCCTCAATATTTTTCTCCTGCATTGATCGGAGGTGAGGTTTCATGATCATGGTCGGCATGACAACCCAAAGAAAGGAACCGATAGCGGGACTATTTTATTTGGAAGATGTTTTTTACATTACAAAGTAATATAACATTCTCTCCAGATACCTTTGTTTATAAAACTGTATGACCGTATTGCCTAGTTTGCTGTAAATCTTTGCCCTCATAAAGGCTTTATAAACTGGGACAAACACTCCCCGGCTTCTGGCCGAGGAGGTTGAAGCCGATGGTTGGTTAAAAAAGCTTTGTACAGTGTGGATCCGAGCATTCATGATGTAGAGTACTTGGATACATAGAATCATTACACATAATTTCTGACTTTACTCCGGATATTGATCCTTAATTCGGCCACCCGTGCCCGCATTAATGCTTGGGGGCTACTGGGCTTCGGGCTTATCATTTACTAATATTAAGGGGCACATCAATCCCTTGATCTGGTGTTGCCACCCGACCAGTGTCTCGGGGACTATTGCATTGCCTATTCAATGCGTAAAATTCAAAGGGCTTAGTGTTCGGCTTGACTGAACTATGGGTAAACATGTCTTCGGACAAAAATAGGTACCATGTGGACCTATCAAGCATCAAGCTAATATATTACGACAACTTCTCAAGACCCTCTCACAAGGGCCCGTTCGCCGATCACTATTTTCTCTAATGTGCATCTCGGATTTTAGACCGACACACACCTTGAGGGCTACTGGTTATATATCTCGACAGAGAATAAATCACACCAATCAAGAAAAATAAATCTGCAAAAAATCAGCCCAAGCCCAAGGTGCTGCATCACCACAAAAGCAGTCCGTCATAAAGCTCGAGCGCAAGTGGCTGACTCCATAAAGGGCATTTCCGGCACTAAGCTCGGCTGAATTCGTTCAATCTTTTAAAGACCAAGCTAGTTTATGACACCTCGGACGCTGACCACCGTTAGAGCTCGGAAGCGGTCCGGCATAAAGCTCGGATTCAAGTGGCTCATTCCATAAAAGACTACTCCGACATTTAAGCTCGGATGAACTCATTCAAATTTTCAGAGGCCAAGGTAATCTATGATACCTCGTATGCCGACCATCGTCGGAGCTCGGCTGTAAAAAGATGCCTTGGATTTAGTTCGGCGCTGGAGCTCGGATGTAGGAGGATACCTTGAAATCGGAATAGTGTTAGAGCTCGGCTACGGTCCAGCGTTGGAGCTCGGATATACTGTCGCACGGGAAGCATTTCAAATCCTAGGTGTGGCGTAAAAATAACAAGGCATTGATAAAGGCCAAAGATTTAAGGGGCTCCTCGGATACCCGACGTGTAAACTCTCCGGACTCACTTCGGCGATCCTCAAGATTGAAGATGGGAAGATTTGTTGAACCAGTTCTCAAGACCGATGACCAAAGATGAAGAGCAGTTCGAAAGAATCGAGGAGCGTCCCCAACTTGAAGACCGGTTCAGGGGGCTACTGACGGTGTCCTGGACTAGGGGGTACTCACCACGTCATCTCCCGACCATGTGGATCGGGCCGAGGACCCCCATGGCGGTTTACTCATGGTCCACTTTGGGCAACCCATGCCGCATACAAGGAATATTCCACAAGACTTGATGATCAAGACAAGGACTCCTCTCCACCGATGTATTCGACTAGGACTCTTGTTATCCTAGGCCTGTGGTACATTATATAAGCCAAGGCCAGGCTAGTCGATAGATGATTATGACATTATTCATCATACCCTCTGGTTTTAGACCACAACATATGATCTCGAGGTAGATCAACTCTATACTTGATACTCCATCAATACAAACAAGAGCAGGACGTAGGGTTTTACCTTCATCAAAAGGGCCTGAACCTGGGTAAAACAATTATCTCCTTCGTTCCTGTTACCATTGATCCGAGAATCCATAGCTCGAGGCCCCCTACCCCGAGATCTGCCGGTTTTGACACCAACAGGAGTTTCTTAAAGTTTGGGGCTGCGATGCTTATGTGAAAAAACTTCAACCTGATAAGCTCGAACCTAAATCGGAGAAATGTGTCTTCATAGGATACCCAAAGGAAACTGTTGGGTACACCTTCTATCACAGATCCGAAGGCAAGATATTCATTGCTAAGAATGGATCCTTTCTATACAAGGAGTTTCTCTCGAAAGAAGTGAGTGGGAGATAAGTAGAACTTGATGAGGTAATTGTACCTTCTCTCGAATTGGAAAGTAGTTCATCATAGAAATCAGTTTCGGTGATTCCTACACCAATTAGTGAGGAAGTTAATGATAATGATCATGAAACTTTAGATCAAGTTACTACCGTACCTAATAGGTCAACCAGAGTATGATCCGCACCAGAGTGGTACGGTAATCCTATTATGGAGGTCATGTTACTTGACCGTGATGAATGTACGAACTATGAGGAAGCAGTGATGAGCCCAGATTCCACGAAATGGCTTGAGGCCATGAAATCTGAGATGGGATCCATGTATGAGAATGAAGTGTTGACTTTGGTTGACTTGCCTGATGATCGGCAAGCCATAGAAAAAAATGGATCTTTAAGAAGAAGACTGACGCTGATGGTAATGTTACTATCTACAAAGCTCGACTTGTTGCAAAAGGTTTTCGACAAGTTCAAGGGGTTGAATATGTTGAGACCTTCTCACCCATAGCGATGCTTAAGTATGTCCGAATCATGTTAGCAATTGCCGCATTTTATGATTATGAAATTTGGCAAATGGATGTCAAAACTGCATTCCTTAATGGATATCTTTAAAAAGAGTTGTATATGATGCAACCAGAAGGTTTTGTCGATCCTAAAGGTGCCAACAGACTGTGCAAGCTCCAGCGATCCCTTTTTGGAGTGGTGCAAGCCTCTCGGAGTTGGAATATATGCTTTGATAGTGTGATCAAAGCATATGGTTTTATACGAACTTTTGGAGAAGCCTGTATTTACAAGAAAGTGAGTGGATGGTCTGTAGCATTTCTAATATTATATATGGATGGCATATTGTCGATTGGAAATAATACAGAATTTATGGATAGCATAAAAGGATACTTGAATAAGAATTTTTCAATGAAAGACCTCGGTGAAGCTGCTTATATATTGGGCATCAAGATCTATAGAGATAGATCAAGACACTTAATTTGACTTTCACAAAGCACATACCTTGATAAAGTTTTAAAGAAATTCAAAATGGATTAGCCAAAGAAAGGGTTCTTGCCTGTGTTACAAGGTGTGAGGTTGAGTCAGACTCAATGCCCGGCCACTGCAGAAGATAGAGAGAAAATGAAAGTCATTCCCTATGCCTCAGCCATAGGTTCTATCATGTATGCAATGTTGTGTACCAGACCTGATGTGTGCCTTGCTATAAGTTTAGCAGGGAGGTACTAAAGTAATCCAGGAGTGGATCATTGGACAGCGGTCAAGAACATCCTGAAATACCTGAAAAGGACTAAGGATATGTTTCTCATTTATGGAGGTGACAAAGAGCTTGTCGTAAATGGTTACGTCGATGCAAGCTTTGACACTAATCTGGATGACTCTAAGTCACAAAGCGGATACGTATTTATATTGAATGGTGGAGCTGTCAGTTGGTACAGTTCCAAGCAGAGCGTCGTGGTGGGATCTACGTGTGAAGCGGAGTACATAGCTGCTTCAGAAACAGCAAATGAAGGAGTCTGGATGAAGGAGTTCATATCGGATCTAGGTGTAATACCTAGTGCATCGGGTCCAATGAAAATCTTATGTGACAATACTGGAGCAATTGCCTTCGCGAAGGAATCCAGATTTCACAAGAGAACCAAACACATCAAGAGACGCTTCAATTCCATCCGCGATCAAGTCAAGGAGGGAGACATAGAGATTTGCAAAATACATATGGATCTGAATGTTGCAGATCCATTGACTAAGCCTCTCTCACGAGCAAAACATGATCAGCACCAAGACTCCATGGGTGTTAGAATCATTACTATGTAATCTAGATTATTGACTCTAGTGCAAGTGGGAGACTGAAGGAAATATGCCCTAGAGGCAATAATAAAGTTGTTATTTATATTTCCTTATATCATGATAGATGTTTATTATTCATGCTAGAATTGTATTAACCGGAAACTTAGTACATGTGTGAATACATAGACAAACAGAGTGTCCCTAGTATGCCTCTACTTGACTAGCTCCTTAATAAAAGATGGTTAAGTTTCCTGACCATAGACATGTTTTGTCATTTGATGAACGGGATCACATCATTAGAGAATGATGTGATGGACAAGACCCATCCGTTAGCTTAGCATTATGATCATTTAGTTTTATTGATATTGCTTTCTTCATGACTTATGCATATTCCTCTCACTATGAGATTATGCAACTCCCGAATACCGGAGGAACACTTTGTGTGCTATCAAACGTCACAACATAACTGGGTGATTATAAAGATGCTCTACAGGTGTCTCCGATGGTGTTTGTTGAGTTGGCATAGATTGAGATCAGGATTTGTCACTCCGAGTATCGGAGAGGTATCTATGGGCCCTCTCGGTAATACACATCACTATAAGCCTTGCAAGCAATGTGACTAATGAGTTAGTTATGGGGTGATGCATTACAGAACGAGTAAAGAGACTTGCCGGTAATGAGATTGAACTAGGTATGATGATACCAACGATCGAATATCGGGCAAGTAACATACCGATGACAAAGGGAATAACGTATGTTGTTATGCGGTTTGACCGATAAAGATCTTCATAGAATATGTAGGAGCCAATATGAGCATCTAGGTTCCGCTATTGGTTATTGACCGAAGATGTGTCTCGGTCATGTCTACATAGTTCTCGAACCCGTAGGGTCCGCACACTTAACATTCGATGACGATTTGTATTATGAGTTATGTGTTTTGGTGACCAAAGTTTGTTCGGAGTCCCAGATAAGATCACGGACATGACGAGGAGTCTCAAAATGGTCGAGAGGTAAAGATTAATATATTGGACGAAGGTATTCGTACATCGGAAAGGTTTCGGGATGTTTCGAATATTTATCGGGGAACCGAGGGGTTACCGGAACCCCCCAGGGAAGTTATGGGCCCTAATGGGTCATAAGGGAGTAGGAGAGGGTAGGCCACAAGGTGGCCCCCCTAAGGCAGCCCAAATTGGACTAGGGAGAGGGGGCGTGACCCCCTCATTCCTTTCCCTCCTTCCCCCTCTTGGAATAGGAAAGGGAATCCAACTAGGATTGGGAATCCTAGTTGGACTCCCCCCTTGGAGCGCCCTCCTTGGCCGCTAGCCTCCTCCTCCCCCTCCTTTATATACGTGGCCAGGGGGCACCCCAAAGGCACAACAGTTGTCTCTTAGCCGTGTGCGGTGTCCCCCTCCACATTTTACCACCTCGGTCATATTGTCGTAGTGCTTAGGCGAAGCCCTGCGCGGATCACATCACCAACACCATCGCCACGCCGTCGTGCTGACGGAACTCTCCCTTGACCCTCTACTGGATCAAGAGCTCAAGGGACATCATCAAGTTGAACGTGTGCTGAACACAGAGGAGACGTACGTTCGGTACTTGGATCGGTTGGATCGTGAAGATGCTTGACTACATCAATCACGTTACTAAACGCTTCTGCTTTCGGTCTATGAGGGTACGTAGACACACTCTCCTGTCTCATTGATATGCATCTCCTAGATAGATCTTGCGTGATCGTAGGAATTTTTTTTTGAATTACTACATTACCCAATAGTAATAGGAGTAGATGCAGGGAGGAGTCGGTCCTCATGCCATGAATAACATCATAACTATGCGCTTTTCTATAAATTGTCCAACAGTAATTTGTCCACCTATTGTATGCTATTCTTATGAGAAAGATGACTCTAGTGAAAATTATGACCCCCGGGTCTATTTTAATCGTATTGCTAAAACCAAAAATACCTTGCTGCAATTTTATTACTTTTATTTTACTTTAAAATTTATTTATCTACCACTATCAAATTTAATCCTTGCAATTAACGAGTACAAGGGGATTGACAACCCTCTTGCCCGCGGTGGGTGCAAGTATTTGCTCTTGTGTGTTTATATATTGCTAAAGGTTGTTTGCGTGAGTCTCCTATTGGTTCAATAACCTTGGTTCTCCACTGAGAGAAATAATATCCGCTACTGTATTGCTTCACCCTTCCTCTTTGGGGAAAATCCCAATGCAACTCACAAGTAGCATTGCTCTGAGAGCCATGCGGACTGGACGCTCCTGCCAGTCCCCGTGTACCGCCATCGCGCTCCATGTTCCAGTCATCTAGTCGTGTTAATAGCAAGTACAATAAGGTGACATAATTAGGTTATAAGGTCTAAAGTATTATATCTTTGCTTAGTTGGAGGAGAGAGAGAAAGTAGACTGTAGAATAAGAGTCGGCTATAACACGAGACCCAAGACACTTTGTGAGGTTGTAAGGTGAGCCAATTGTTAGTAAAGTACTACGCATTTAGAACTTACTATTGTATACAAGCCAACTATTATGTCGACTCCGAATGACATGACAACTTTTTATAACCATGCTCTAATGTCTATACTTTTATAACAGTCTGATCCGTATTTTTCGAAGAGTGCTCATTATTGAACTCTGGCAATACTAATGCAAATTTCGTGCAAAGCCTAATCCCGATTTGTTACGTTTTAAGTAATAAGAGCATCTCTAGAAGGTCCTGTACAAGTCCGACGAAGTGCATTTTCCTGGCCGTTTTACGGGAAGGGCCAAAAAAGGGCCCGACACGTACAACTTTTACAGGCGGCCCGTAAACTGCCGTCGATTTCCCCATATATATGGGCACCGGGGCATTTTTGGGTTCCCATGCCGCAATCCCCCACCCACCTCCGCCGCAAAATTCTTCCTTTGGCGACAAATGCCAACACCTCCGGTGATGTTTTGCGATGCATTTGACCGCCGGATCTTGCCGGAGATGGCTTCCACGAGTTTCGGGTGTGGCGGCCTGATGCAAAGCATCCCAAGGTCATCCGCATGGACCTACCATCGCCTCACCAAGTGCCTAGCAGACCCATGACACGATCACGTGCAAGAGCTCTCAAAACTGAGGTGACATCTCTCCTCTCACACTTCCACTTCGATACACATGAGACATGGCTACTACCTCAAACGGAGACATTGTGCATACTCAGGTATCTAGGAGTTTGCCATGAAGAAGCTAAGGAACAAGGAGAAGAAGAAGAGGAAGATGGACGTGAAGATGGAGAAGAAGAAGAGATGCTGAAGAAGCTACAGGCTCCGGATGACCGACCTGGACCGGACGTCCGACGATCTCCAGGCTCCGGACATCCGACCCAGACCAGACGTCCAACACCCCCTCACACGAGCCAAAACGATGGAATTCCGAGGCCTCCCGGACGACCGACCCCGACCGCACGTCCGACCGAAGCACACCCGAGCCGAATCTATGGACGTCCGACAGGCACCGGACGTCCGAACCCTCGCGAGCCTCCGGATGATCGGTGACTCCCGGACATCCGACGCCTGTGCGATGCCATGTGTTGGGCCGCAGCCCATGTACCCCCCTCCCTTCGCCGCCTTTTGCACTAAGACTGTATATAGACCTCCTATTCCTCCTAGCTAGGGTTAGCATTGGTTTAGCTCATATTTAGAGATAGAGCATTGCTCATCGACTTCGGATCTACTCCACGAGAGAGACTGTGGCCCCTCTTCGGAGAAGATCCCTTTGGATTCAACACCCCGCTAAAGGAAGATCCCCTCGTGGATTCAAGACCTCCTCGCGGAGAAGACCGGCTACCTTTGTATCGTCCTTAGTTGTCCGTGGATCGTGTGATTTCTTATGTACTCGAGGATCTAGCACATGTCTGACTATTTCTTGTTGGTTTAGTGTTTCTCTTGTGTTTCCCTCGTGTTTTCCCTCGTTTCCCTCCTCGTGTTCTTCGTATTCATCACAGTATCCGCTCCTTTTTTGAAAGATCGGCCGATTAGGGTTCCACCCTACATCATCTTGGTATCAGAGCTACGTTGATCATGATTTCGGAGCCTCCCCATTGTGTTGCTAGCCTAGTTTTTGTTGATTTCATCCCTAATTCGAAAATTCCCCACAAAAATATCCCCAGTTTTTTTGTCATTTGTTGATATGTTGAAATTTTGTTGGATTTGATCCATGGATTTGCTTTGCCTTGAGTGGATCTACCTTTTCCCCCTTCTCTCCACCCTTTCCATCCACGAAATTGCCCAGAATCGACGAAATTCGACCTCTCCTACAAGTACATGTGAAGTTCATCCCGTGCCCGAAAATCGCCCAGGCACCGGATGTCCGACCCCCACCGGACGTCCGACAACCGGACAACCAGCCCAGCCCGGACGTCCGACGATCCCTGACGAAACTGAATTTTTTCAGTTTAGTCACTACCACTGCCCCACATTTCCGTATACGCACTCCTACCACCTATACACCATCACCACTTCCGCATACCACCACCATTGCTTACCCGTTCCATACTCTGACGCGTTTTGTCACTTCGAGCTTTGAGAATTTGAGTTGCGGTTCCATGTCCTTTTGTGTTTCGGCTATCTAGGTACGGTCTGACATCAACATCACCGCTACTCATCTTCGCCATGGATGCGTCATCAACAACGATCACCTCGACTACATCTTGGTATTTGTGCCACCATTTTCACACCATATCGTAAGCAAGAACGGTAACCTCGTCTTGGTATTGGACATATCACTCTTGCCATTACATTGATAGCCATCATAGCCTTACTCCTTTGCGTCGCTTACCCATCGAGACTAGCTTTTGAGTATTGCCGGCAATGAGACTTGTGCACATTAGTGATCATACTTCTCATAGCATACATACATCATTGTTGCATATCTTGGTATCATCTCTTGTGTCACAAGGTTGTCATCGCATACACAATTGCTATCTTGGTTCGTGAAGCATTGCATGAGAAAAGAGCTCAAACAACAAAGAGCCAAACAAGCTTTTAAGCAAAAGGGAAAGATAAGCAAAGAGCTTTTCAGCAAGAGACATAGCATCATACAACATTAAGATTGTCATCTTAGATCATCTTGGATCATATCATAGAAACACCTTGCATAGAGCATAGTTGGGATAGAAGTCGTCGTATTTTTGCTAAGTAGGTTGTGCACAAGTCTTTGTATCCACCTATTGTGCAATCGTGCTAGCGTCTCTTTACTGTTATGCAACAAGAGCATTTTTGTGGATTCCACATTTTGGCTCATCCTTGGTTGCACGATGATACGTCTCCGTCGTATCTACTTTTCCAAACACGTTTGCCCTTGTTTTGGACTCTAACTTGCATGCTTTGAATGGAACTAACCCGGACTGACGTTGTTTTTAGCAGAATGCCATGGTGTTATTTTTGCGCAGAAATAAAAGTTCTCAGAATGACCTGAAAATCAACGGAGAATTATTTTGGAATATATAAAAAATACTGGAAGAAAGATCCATGTCAGGGGGCCCACCACCTATCCATCAGGGTGGGGGCGTGCCCCCCTGCCTCGTGGGCCCCTGATGCTCCACCAACGTCAACCTTGACTCCATATATTCACTTTCGGGGAGAAAAAAATCAAAGAGAAGGATTCATCGCGTTTTACGATACGGAGCCGCCGCCAAGCCCTAAACCCCCCCAGGAGGGCTGATCTGGAGTCCGCTCGGGGCTCCGGAGAGGGGAATCCGTCACCATCATCATCATCAACCTTCCTCCATCACCAATTTCATGATACTCATCGCCGTGCGTGAGTAATTCCATCGTAGGCTTGCTGGACGGTGATGGGTTGGATGAGATTTATCATGTAATAGAGTTAGTTTTGTTAGGGTTTGATCCCTAGTATCCACTATGTTCTGAGATTGATGTTGCTATGACTTTGCTATGCTTAATGCTTGTCACTAGGGCCCGAGTGCCATGATTTCAGATCTGAACCTATTATGTTTTCATCAATATATGAGAGTTCTTGATCCTATCTTGCAAGTCTATAGTCACCTATTATGTGTTATGATCCGTTAACCCTGAAGTGACAATAATCGGGATGCTTACCGGTGATGACCGTAGTTTGAGGAGTTCATGTATTCACTGTGTGTTAATGCTTTGGTCCGGTACTCTATTAAGGAGGCCTTAATATCCCTTCGTTTCCAATAGGACCCCGCTGCCACGGGAGGGTAGGACAAAAGATGTCATGCAAGTTCTTTTCCATAAGCACGTATGACTATATTCGGAATACATGCCTACATTACATTGATGAACTGGAGCTAGTTTTGTGTCACTCTACGTTATGACTATTACATGATCGATCGCATCCGGCATAATTCTCCATCACCGATCCAATGCCTACGAGCTTTCCATATAATGTTCTTCGCTTATTTACTTTTCGCTGCTACTGTTACCATCACTATAAAACCCAAAAATATTACTTTTGCTACAGTTACCTTTTGCCACCGTTACCACTACTATCATATTACTTTGCTACTAAATACCTTCACTAAAAAAAAGACACATCTGTGACATTTTGGGCTGAACGAAAATCTTTTCTGTCAAACTTATGACACTTCTATGACGATAATTGTGAAAAAACACGGTATCATCATAGATGTGGTGGGGTCCTACTTCTATGACAAAAATTCATGACAGAGAATGGGCTTTTCGTCCTGCGTGGGCCGGAGACGCAGTTGCATGACATTCTTTGGCCGTCCATGACGGAAAAAACCATGGTAGAAGCGAGGGCGAGGAAAATATCGGGGTGTTCCTGGCTACGGTGGGTGTTCGGGGCCGAGCGATGCGCGTTTCTCTCGTACACGCACGCGCGTGGGTGCGAGGCATTGGGCTCTAACTGAACCCGAGCGAGGTGTTGGGCTCTAACTGAACCCGAGCGATTGCACTGCAGGCTACGCGTTACTGAAACGGAGCGATCGATCGATGGCTATTAACTGAACCCGATCGAGCGATTCCTTCGCTACTGCTGCTAACTGAAGCTGATCGATGCTGCATCTGGATGAACAATGAGCGTTGCTGGGGGGTTTGGATGAACAGTTCCCAGTGGGGGTGGATGAACAGGACCCTGTGGTGTTGCCTCTGGATGAACAGGACCCTGATCGATCGAGCCAGTTGGGGCTGGATGAACAGGACCCCGTGGAGGGCAGGATGAACAGGACCGCCCCGTGAAGGGCAGGATGAGCAGTAGACGATGGAGGGCAGGATGAACAGTAGCCCGTGGAGGGGTGGTTGAACAGGAACCCATGGAGAGGGCTGGTTGAACAGTAGCCGATGGAGTAGCGCGTGGTGGAGGCTAGATGAACAGTCGCAGGTGGAGGCTGGAGGAGGTCGACGGTGGATGAACAGTAGCCCGTGGAGGCTGGAGGGGGTCGACGGTGGAGATGAATAGGACCCCCGTTTCGACCGTAGCTCTCCAACACATGTCCGTTTCCTCCATTTTGCGGTATGCCACACCCCGCCCGATCAACAGGACCCCCGTTTCGACCGTAGGAGGTCTGTTTCCTCCGTTTTGCGGTATGCCAGACCCCTCCCGATGAACAGGATCCCATTTCGAACATGGCCGGTCGAACACAAGGCTGTTTCCTCCGTTCTGCGGTAAGCCAGGCCTCGTTTCCATCGGTTGTTCCGTCCAAGCCCTCCCGATGAACACGACGACGCATTCCGTTCCGAGCCAGCCGGTTGGCTCCCCATGAACACGACGACGATGTTGTTTCTCCATTCCGACCCAGCCATGTACACGAGCCCTGGTCGTACATATGCGCGAGTAGGCATTCGAGACCTTGCCCATATGTACGTACGTGGCCGTATTTTCTTTCTTGCACATTGGCTGTTGTACGTACGTGTACATGCTACGTGCGCGCCTCTACTACGACAAGTGCGTGCCTCTACATCGACCAGTATGTACGTACACATTCGCAGCCAGAATGACAACACTACGTACGCTTCGACTAGGTGGGTCCCGACTATCAGGCACTTCCTTGCGTGTGAAGATGTAGATGGTGGGTCCCAGCAGTCGGGGGCGAATCATTTTTTTTGCCCAGACGCACTTCCTTGTGTGCGAAGATGTAGTTGGTGGGTCCCAGCAGTCAGGGGGAACATTTTTTTGTGAAATACGGTGGCCCGTCTGGTGGGTCCCCACTGTCAGGTGGAGGAATAATTATTTTGCGTGTAATAAGGAGGCACTTCCTTGCTGCGGCCGTGGACCCAGCTGTTAGCCTCTCCACGTACAGTCCACGTCCGATGGAAGCCGTTCCTTGACCACGTTGACCACGCCGCGCCAAGAGCACCAGGGCAGTGGACGACGGCGAGGCCTAGGAAGGGGACGGTGAGGCCTAGGAAGGGGACGACGCGGAGCCGGGGAAGACGCGGTAGTGGAATCCCGCGCGGAGAGGAGTACGAGGGTTCACTGGTTCGGCTGCGGTGTGAGGCTGTTGTCGCCGCAGGGCCTGGCGAGCAGTGGGAATAGTAGGGGGCGGTGAGGCCTCCGCAGTAGCACAGCCGGCCACGGGAGGCAGGAGCGTGCGACACGACCGGCGCTGCTTTGG
This sequence comes from Triticum aestivum, assembly GCF_018294505.1. Lineage (NCBI taxonomy): Eukaryota > Viridiplantae > Streptophyta > Magnoliopsida > Poales > Poaceae > Triticum > Triticum aestivum. The sequence continues at coordinate 471,326,922 of NC_057809.1, forward strand.
GCGGCTGGAGCAAGAAGACCAAAGGTTGAAGAAGCACTACGGCCGTTGGATGGACATCGTACGGTCATTGGAGCTAGAATCGTTCATATTGACTAAGTTGACAAAGCACTCCGTCCCCGTTAACTTAGTAGGCCCACAAGTCAGCCTCCCACCAAGGTGGGTCCCAACTAGCACGGGGAGTATTCATTTTTTTGTGCGTAATAAGGAGGCACCTCCGGTGGGTCCAAGCTGACAACGGTGAGAATGTTTTTTTCACGAAATACGTTGGCCCGTCCGGTGGTCCCAGCAGTCAGGGGGGAAACGTTTTTTTCGCCAAATACGGTGGCCCGTACGGTGGGTCCCTACTGTCAGGTGGAGGAATAATTATTTCCCGTGTAATAAGGAGGCACTTCCTTCTGGCTGCCGTGGACCCAGCTGTCAGCCTCTCCACGTACAGTCCACTTCAGATGCATGTCGGTCGTTGACCATGTTGACCAAGCCGCGTCGAGAGCACCAGGGCGGTGGACGAAAGCGAGGCCTAGGAAGGGAACGACACGGAGGCAGGGAAGACTCGGCAGTTGTTTCCCAAGCGGAGGGGAGTACGACTGTACAAGGGTTTACTGGTTCGTCTGCTGTCGCCGGAGAATAACAGCAGTTGTGGGTGAGTAGAGGGATGGCTAGGCCAATGATGGGAGTACGGTGGGGCGGTGAGGCCTGCGCGGCAGCACAGCCGGCCGCAGGGAGGAGGGAGCAGGCAGTCCTGCTGGCACTTGTTTGAGTGGGTGGAGCAGGAAGAGCAAAGATTGAAGAAGCACGACGGCCATTGGATGGACATCCAACAGTCACTGCTTGTGCGTCAACCTTTTTTTAGGAAAGCCTCAAATCTGTGGAAAACAGCATACAGCCCATCTGCCATTATTTCTAATAATTTACAGCCCATTTGCTAATTCTTAAGGTTTTTTTGAGCCCATATTCTTTTTGTTAGCATTACAGCCCATATTGTGGCCACGGTTAAAAAATTATACAAAATTTTGCATATTTTAGTGCGGTCCGAACTGTTTTTAATCCCGAAATTTCGAGTCACATTCAAACTGATTTTAAAAATAAATGTATATCAATATAAAATCCAACAAAATGTCCATGCATAAAAATTAATGCAATTTAAAATCTCGAAATGAAAAAAAGAAATTTGAAAGTAATTGCCGGTTTGATGTGTTTTAAAAATGTGCAGCCCATTTCTCATTACTGATAGGCCATTTTCTCGGCCAGCAGAATGAAGCTCTCCTCGTCTTGAAACATTTGCAGCCCAACACACCTGACAAAGCGACTTACTTGGCAAATCACAAAAAAACTGGGATGTGGCCGTGGACCCAGCTGCGGCCGTGGACCCAGCTGTCAGCCTCTCCACGTACAGTACTCTTCCGATAGAAGTCGGTCGTTGACCACACTGACCACGCCACGCCGAGAGCACCAAGGCGGTGGATGACGACGAGGCCTGGGAAGGGGACGACGCGGAGCCGGGGAAGACGCGGCAGTGGATGCCCACGCGGAGAGGAGTACGAGGGTTCACTAGTTCGACTGCGGTGTGAGGCTGCCGTCGCCGCAGAATAACAGGGGGTGTGGGTGAGTAGAGGGATGGCCTGGCGAGCAGTGGGAGTAGTAGGGGGCAGTGAGGCCTCCGCGGCATCACAGCCGGCCACGGGAGGCAGGAGTACGCGGCACGACCGGCGCTAGTTTGGGCAGCTGGAGCAAGAAGACCAGAGGTTGAAGAAGCACTACTGCCGTTGGATGAACATCGTACGGTAACTGGAGCTAGAATCATTCATATTGACTAAGTTGACAAAACCCTCCGTCCCCGTCCACTTGGTAGGCCCACAAGTCAGCCTCCCACAATGCTGGGTTCCAGCTGGCAGGGGGAGTATTCATTTTTTTGTGCGTAATAAGGAGGCACTTCCTTGCGTGCGAAGATAGCTGGTGGGTCCGACCTGTCAGCGAGGGCACATTTTTTTCGCGAAATACGGAGACCCTTCCGGTGGGTCCCAGATGTCAGGTGGAGGAATCAAAGACTTGAGAAGCCGTATAGAGCAAGCTAGTGTACCGGTAAAGAGACGTTGCTGAGTTTTAGAAAAAAGAGAGACGTGCTCCTAATCCAAACCTAGACTATGACTATATATGGTGCTATGCTACTCTGCAAGTAATGAAACTGACATATCCAACGTTCACTTCTCCTCTTCTCTACTTACTCTGCATAGCATCAGAAGCTCTGGTCGCGACAACCATATCCGCTGGTTGCTCGTCCACCTGCTCTTCAGCAGGCAACAACCAAATATGCGCCAAGTCACCACCCGTACCATCGCCTGTGGGTCTCATCACACCCCCGCCGGCACGCGCACCACAGCCGGTTGCTCATCGCAACCCGCTGTCGTTGGTGTGGTGCCACTACTGCAAATCACGCAGAGTCATCCATCGTGTCTCAACCACAATCCTCAATCCTGGCCGAGTCTTCTACAAATGCCCGAATCATGGGGTAATAATATGTTTAATTGTTGTTCTGCTGCTTTTAGTTGCTGATTTTTTTTAATAGTTTGGTTGATGATCTTCCAATTTGATTCATGCAGAAAAGGGAAGATTTGTGTGATTTGTATTTCTGGGAAGTTGCTGATGTGGGGGAGTGCAACTATGCTGATTATTTGGTTAGCCGAGGAATCGCAATACCAGCAGGTTGGGGTGTTGGACAAGTAACTGAAGGAATGACAGAAGAGGAAGATGCAGAGCAGAAGGTTAAAGATGCAGTTCCTCTGATCATGGCCAAGCAACAGCTGCTGAACGGCCTTGACAGCAATGAGGAGATGAAAGAGCTTGTGAAGATAATGGGCAAAATCGATGTGCTCTGTAAGATCATTGTCTCTTTATTTGCAGTGTATGTAGCACTCGTGATGTATTCAGTGGCTATGACATGAGCACTTTGCTGAAACTAGTAATGAATGAAACATCTGTAGCAGGCTGGGCATAGTGTTGTGAACATCTAATGATTTCTATTAACGGAAATCAGGGGGTATCCCTTTTGCTCATAAATAAATAAATAGCAGAGGCCCTTTTGGTAATAAATAAATAAATTAGCAGAGGACCTGTCGGGTCAGCTTTGCTCTCATTCGAATACGTCGAGCAAATTACAGTCCAACAGCAAACTATGTCATCAAATTCAAGTTTCACAGCCAAATATGGGTACAACTAAACAACAATGTCATCATGTTTTAGTCGTCATATAATCACCAAACACAAATCAGCATACATAACAAGTGATGTTCTCACAGGAAAATACTAAACAACATGTTCATCAGGTTTCAGTTGTCATAGCAAACACAATTTCACATAGTACATAAAAACGTCTTTTGACAGGCAAATATGAAAAAAGCAATGCAATCATCATCCGCAGCAGCAGCGTCAACATCTTCGCCATGTGTATCAGTCTGGATCGTAATTCCCCATGGTGTCATCTTCTTCTTCGTCCTCAACGTCCTCGAACATTGGCTTCTTCTTGATCAACTCTTGTATGTCCATAGCACGACAGGCAATCTTTTCGCCGGCGTCATTGACGTGATGGTTCTCAAAGATATTAGGAACATCTGTGTTATCTTGTACATCAGGAGCAGTGTAAGCATTATCTTGTTGTGCAACTTCATTAAACGAATTCCTTTGCTCAAACCTTTGCACTACTCTCCAATCATCGCTACGTGCAAATGTGTCTTCCAAGAAAAATATCTGTGTTGCTTGATTTGCCAAAATAAAAGGCTCGTTGGTCTGGTACGCCGCCTTGACATTGATGGATTTGAAATAATCATCAGCTCTGGGTTTTGCAATCCTGGAAAATAGGTTATACCAACAACAACACAACAGAACCACACGCCGATTATCCTCGAAACTGGAGATATACTGCAACTGAACAATGTCTGTTATGTTAGCATACATTTCAGTTGTCTCTTTGTCATATGTATCCGTGCTCATGATGGCACTTTTTTGTGTCTTCCTGCCTTCATCTCGTGCAAGGGTGTTGTAGCGCACATCTCCAACAACGCAAGATTCATAATGTCTTACCCGAGTATCAGGACCCATTGCTAGTGAGTAAAGGGCATCATCAACTGCCTGTCCATCCTCCCGCATCTTCTTAACCTATTGTTAGAAAATAGACAAGTTGATCATCTTATGTACTCAATATATTAAAAAAACTGATAGTGCAATTCAAAAGCTTACATGGCTCTTGAACCATTTCGCAAATCCTTTCATAACTAGTTTGTCAATGTTTCTTGGATTTTGTGGCAGTAACTCCTTTTTGTAGATGCTGCACAACATAGTGATCGTGTCAAACATCTAAATATATAAGAATGTGCTACAAGTTTAGTAGATTACGATGTATAAGCTCCAGTACTTAACACTTACTTGATATAAGGTAGTATCTCAGGACAGTTATTCAACACATACCAAACCATTTTGTCCAAATCTTTAGTTTTGTCCTCTTGTCGACTCTTCCCTGTAACTTGAACAGAATAATCAAAAACATTGAGCCCGGGATTGTCTTCATCCACGTCTTTGCTAAGCTGATCAATTGTTTCAATGTATTTTGAGTAGAATGTCAATGTTCTGTAGCAATGTATGCCTCTGCAATGGAACCCTCGGGTCTAGCTCTGTTCTAACATAGCCCTTGAAAGTGCCTAGCCGCCTTTCAATAGGGTACATCCAGCCATACTGTACTGGACCTCTAAGTAGTGCCTCATCAGGTAGATGAACAGCCAAATGCACCATCACATCAAAGAAGGATGGAGGATATATCTTCTCAAGGTCGCATAGGATAATTGGTATCTTGTCTCTAAGACGCTCCAAAGCATATATCCTGATATTTCTACTGCAGAGTTCCCTGAAGAATTGTCCCAACTCTGCAACTGCTCTGTATAAGTCAGGGCGGCCCAATCCTCTAAGGATAACAGGTAAAACCCTTTGAAGTAGGACATGGCAGTCATGAGTTTTCAACCCTTGTACCTTGTCTCCATCTGCACTGACTCTCCTTTCAGGGTTGGAAGCAAATCCATGTGGGAATCTCACACGTGACAGGACCTTGCAGAATTCTTTTCTTTTTACCTTGTCCAAGACGTACACAGCTGGGTTACCTTCATCTTGCACCTGCAAATCCTTTCTGATACACAGATGTGTCAAATAAATCCTAGATTTTAAGGTATCTTTCGTCTTGCCTTCAATATTAAGAAGTGTGCCGATAATGATGTCACATATATTTTTCTCGATGTGCATCACATCAAGATTATGCCGCAGATCCAAATCTTTCCAATACTCCAAGTCCCACAAAGTGGACCTGCGGGTCAATAATAATCTCTCTTCTGCCCTGCCACGCTTCCTTTTCCCGCTACCATTATCAGGATGATTTCCTGGTGTAATATGCCTGACCTTCTCTAATTCCACTTGCAACTCATCGGCGGTGAGCCTCTTTGGTGCATCACGGTTTTCATGCTTTGCATTGAACACATGTCTTCAGTATTTTCTAGAATGCGGCTTGTCCTTGGCAAGGAAACGGCGGTGTCCAATGTAACAGATCCTGCTAAGTATTGCGTATGACAGTGGATTCCTGTCACAGTGAACACACGCATTGTAACCATGTGTCGTTCACCCTGACATAGTGCCCAAAGCCGAATAATCATGGATGCACCAAATTATAACAGCACGCAAAAAGAAACCAACTGGTGGGCTGCTATATAGGTCTCGACTGAGAACACCCCTCCATAGTTGTTGAAGTTCCTCCACAAGAGGCTCCATGAACAAATCAAAATCCTTTCCAGGACTTTTTGGACCTAGGATGAGCAAGGCCATCATGTAGTTTGATTCTTTGGTTCAGACATTTGGAGGCATGTTGTAAGGGATAACAAGCACTGGCCACATGCTATATGTGGCGCTCTGGTGGCCAAATGGGTTAAATCCATCTAAAGCTAAGCCAAGTCTAATGTTTCTCGGGTCAGTAGCAAATGTTTCGTGCTTCTGATTGAAGCTTTTCCACTCACTACCATGTGATGGATGGCTCATTACATTCTGATCTCTGAAATCCTGGTTCCTAGAATGCCACAGTACATCCTCTCTTGTTTTAGCATCATGAAACAACCTCTGCAATCTTGGTGTAATTGGAAAATGTCTCTGAACATTATGAGGAATCCTCTTCACAGCATCTCCATCTTTCCATCTTGATGATTTGCATTTCGGGCATTCACTTAAGTTGGCATAATCATTTCGGAACCAAACACAATTATTCTTACAAACATGGATCATATCATATCCAATTCCAACTGCATGAAGGAAATTCTTCATTTTACTGTAGGTGTGTAGCAGCTCAGACGCATCTGGGAAAGCTTTGCGGAAAGTAGCCAACATCGCATCAAATGATTTGTTGGTCATCTGCTCAGATGTCTTCACCTAAAGAAAGGTGACCATAGCTGAGAATACTGACAGCTTATTTCCTGGGGTGACAGCCACGTTGCATCGTTCCAACATGTGGGCCACCATTTTTCTTCTGCAGGTGAAAGTTCACGGAATGCACGAGCATTTCGTAGCATTGTTTCAATGTTGGTCAAACTCACTGGCTCCGCCACCACCTCCTCCTCCTCTTCCACCTGAGCATCAGGAAGATCAAGATGGTGATCTGCTGCTTCCACGTAGTCAATAACATTGACATTCACAGCTTCACCATGATGAACCCACCTAGTATATGTGACCGACATCCATACAAGTGTAGATGATTTTGCACAATTGACTGGGGTCTTGTAACTGAATTCATACAACTGCTACACGGGTAGAGCACATCTGATTTCGGACCATCGTACTCAGATCTGATAAAGTTCATGAAGTTTTCAACCCCCTCGACATATGCAGCGGAGAATCTTCGAGCAGAAGTTATCCAAGTCCTGCCCACCTGTTAGACATACAAATTAGTTCTTCTACTAGATATTACAGGAAAAACATATATGCTTTTTTATGAAGTCCAGAAGAAAATACCTAGGTCGATGTCTAAAGCTATGGTAAGATACTTGGACGAGCAGATCTAAGTAACGAAATATATGTAAAGCTAATTCAGCAAACAGATTTGAGTGCTAAATTATGGCAGGCTGTTTCAGCAGTCAATGAGGCCGAGCACACAGCCATCGAACTATCGAAGGCCATCGCAGCAACAAAGATCGAGTATAAAATGGTGTAGAGCCATTTCACCTAACAGATTGGCTACTAGACCATGGCAATCTATGTCACAATAAATATATGGCAGGATATTTTAGCAACTAATCGGCCTTGGCATGCCATCTCAGCTAAGCAGATTGAGTGCAGAACAGGGCAAGGAAGCTTCTTAAGTAGAGCATATTGACTGTAAACTACTTCGGCAAACAGTGAGATTAACAACATCTATCAGCTAACATTCAGCGCTACACCGACGCACGGGGCCTCAGTCTAGAATGCGCGTACCGTGGGAGAACCTGACCGTCGTGCGTCTCCACACGAACGTCGCCAGCGGTGGCGATGCTGACCGCCGTGCGCCTCCACAAGAACGTCGCCAGCGGTGGTGGCGCGGCTAGAGGACGGCAGTCTACGAGAGCATACTGTGGGAGCGAGAGGATCGCCGTGCATCCCCTCGACGAACCGCGGCGCCG
>NC_057809.1:471334922-471381617 GCF_018294505.1 Triticum aestivum
GTTGGCCGAAGGGCGGTTGAATCTAGGATTTGGGGGGAATTTTTGGGTGGGGGGAGGATTTTCGTGCAGTGGGCGGGGGGAGTTTGGCGCATGGTCGGTTTCTTCAAGTGCAGTCCCACGTGTCAGTGAAGAGTCAAGACGAAGCGCGTTCCGTTTGCGTGAGCCGTGTGCATGACCAAACGTGCGTGGGGTGCAATGCGACCGCGACAGAGGTGTTGTGAGTGTACCGCCTTTTTCCTTTTAAACTAGGTGCTTCGCCCCCTCAAAAAAAACTTGTTGCTTCGCGCGATCCATCGATACTACTACTAGTAATTCGGTAATCCCGACTAAAACGGCGCGGCCGGGTCTTTTCCCGCGCAATATGCTGGGAGGTTGGCTTAGTTGGGTTTTTTAGGATGAGTAATGCTACACCTATGTAGTCTCAGTTACGTAATTAACATAATGTGAAACGTGTGAGCTGTTGATTGTAGATTGGGGGGAGGGGGCCACCACCATGACAATTAGGGGAGGAGAGAGAGAGAGGCAATTTACGTTAACCCTTTCGTAGGTTCCCATAGATGTAGAAAAATGTGAAATGCGTGAATGTGCATTTGCAGATAATGCCTTCCCTCGTTCATCCTTTTCTCCCACGAGATCTTGATCTTACGTGCAACGCACGGGCATCTTGCTAGTACTCCTACAATATACTATATTATTGTGAAAGTTCATATACACCGGCCGAGATTAATGCAAACACGGCAGATTTTCATTACATTTCAAACTTTTATAGGACAGAAAAATAAAAGAAACCCGACCCTAAACCTATTCTACGGCGGCGACCGACGTCCTCCATCTGCGATCTCCATGTACGGGGACGGGGTTCAAGACCCGTGAAGTGAAGGTGCGGTCTCCGGCGAGGAAAAGTAGAACACGGGAGATGGACCGGCCAGTTGGCACACCATGCCCTGCCGCCTCCCATGCCCTACTCATCCTCGGAGGAGTTCCCGACCTCGGCGGTGCCGGATGTTGGATGGAGGCAAGTAGGACGCGTGGCTGACGGTGCTCCCGTCGCCGGCTGCCAGCATGGCCACCGCTTGTGCGGCGAATTGAGAGAGGGCGGCGACCTTGAGCTCCATCCCCGAAGACAAGCTCTCCCGCAGAGCGTTCGCGCTTGCGGTCATGGCGGATGTGGTGTCAGGTAGGAGGACGATGCGCTATGGTGTGGAGGTTAGCTGGGCATTGCCGCTTTAAGTAGCGCATTCTGGTGAGGCCAAGCGTCCTGGTGCGTCATTAAGTTGCCAGAGTTGGTTCCTCGGGCACCGAGCCTCTTAACGGTGGCATACGGACGGACGACATGAATGCGGGCAGCTGGCGCCGGCTGGGAACGCACAGCACGATGGCGCGAGGGACGAGGGTTTTTGGTGTGCCAGGGTAGTCAGCTGCGGTCGTGGCAACGTTGGAGATGCCCTTTGCTCACATGCGATCAACGCATGTCATTGAAAAAGCAAGACGACCCGGCATGGTCTCAGATCCTGAGGATGCAGTTGGCCGCGCTACACCACTCAGCGGACGCGTCCCGGCGCCCCGTGCATCCTCGACGAGCCGGGTGTTGGGGTGTGTTTGGATTGTGGCCAAAGTGCACCTTACCAAAATTTTGGTCATGACCCAAAGATTGGTCTTTGTTTGGATGGTTGCCATTTTTTTGAGGTTTTGGTCATGACCCAAAAATGGATGGTTGCCCTTTTTTGGCATGCCAATGAACTCTAGCCAACATTAGTTCATTTTTCTTGCCGATGTCGGCCAAATCATGGGCAACCAAAACCTCAACCAAAATTTTGGCTACCCAATGCTTTGATGGGGCAACCTTGGGCACAAACCAAACATACTAGCCGTTGGTCGTGCCACAACACTAACGCCACCCTCGGCACACTGAAACCGATTGTGTCTAGCGACGATGAGCGTGTCACTCACCGCGGTCGCCGTGTCCAGAGGCGGTGATGGAGCTGCGCCATGTTGTTGGCCCCCATGACCCACATGAATGGTTGTCGGTGGCGAGGAGGTCGTGGGCCATCTCCTCCGTTGGACTAGTTTGTGCTACGTCGTCCCGACAGGTGTGCCCCACATGTCGGTTTCCCTGTTTTCCCGGCCATATTCGAGCACCAGTGCTCCGCGTTGCGCATTAGGCCTTTCACTATGTAGGCCAAGCGAGACAACTTATTGTTTATTTGAGCCGGTCAAGTATAATCATGTGGCATTTGCTTATTTCTCATTCATCTCCGACCCTCTTCTCCATCGATCATGTCGCCCTCCGGTCGAGTCCATCCTCCCGCATGCCTCATTTGAACATTCTGCCGAGTATCATTCACATGTGGGCCTAGACCATGCTTGTATTTCCAATGTTTATTTGTAATTTGTCTGACATGCATACAAACAAACGGTTCGTTTGAAGTTTCACTTTGCCTCCACTGCGTGTCGCTTCGCATCTTAGTTTTGGCATCCCATTCGGTTCATGCATGCCCCGACACATGTTGACGAGATTGATTGATGTTCAGAGATCAATTGCGTGTCGTGCAAGGAGATAAAGGTTTGGTCTATTTCTATGATAGAAATGACCCGCGGGGGGGGTCTGTGTGGATCAGAGGGGGTATATTGTACATTCATAAGCGAAACAAACATATTGTACCCACCCTAGTCCTCTTTCAATTGATCTCCGGACCCCGTGATGAAATCGAGAGACAATGAGTGGGGGCATGTGTGATACCTAAGGCGGATTCAAAATTTTGAACCGGTGATCATAGCATCCGCAAATCATATATAAAGGGTATTCAATGTTCATTTCGTTTTTGAACGTACAATATACTCCCTCCTATCCTTTCTAGTTTACATATAAGTTTTATGTGTAGTCAAAGTATCTCTACTTTGATTAAAAAAGTATCAACATTCAACAATGCCCAATCAATATTGTTAGATTTGTACGTACTCCTAGATTTGTACTCGAGATGGTTTACAATTTGTTTTCAACCACGTGAATGTGCTTGTTCTCGCGCATGCTCTTCCTACTAGGATTTCGCCACGTATAGCCAGTCCAATAGTAACTTTTTTCAAGCTCCCTGTCCAATAGTACTAGTGGAGTACTGACAACATCTGTACTAGAGTATGCAGTGCTCATAGTTGTACTCCCTCCTTCCATTTATATAGGGCCTATGTGGAGGATAGAGATGTGAAAAAGTAAGGGGAGTGAGCTCTCATGCAAGAGCCTAGCTATATACGCATTCCTAGTTAAATACGTACAATACATATGAAGAAAGAGATGGAGAGGAGATGGAAAAAAGTACTAATAGAATAGCCAACCTTATTAAAAAATTGCGGGAAATAGCCAACCTTATAAAAAAATTTGCGGGAAATAGCCAACCTTATAGCCCACACTACTGTATGAGTGCATATAATAGATGATGGCTATAGATTACATGGCAGTTCCTTATAGCCATCGACTGGATATATTATTAACCATGCTCTAATGTGTTTTTCAAAACCGCATTTGACTATTGACAAGATTAATAGTACATGAGATGTATAACGTGAAAATTATATCATTGGAAGATCCTTTCACATACGTATCCCTGCCTTACCCTCCCTTTCGGTCACTTACTGGCGGACCCCATGCTTGCTAGGCCCCGCATATCAGTTACTCAATGGGTTCGGCCACGTCAGGGGATCCTCATCATAGTATACTCCCTCTCTTTTTATTTACTGCGCATAAAATGACGTGGGCGGGGGAGGGGGAGGGACGTTGGTTTGCTCTCAACTGTGGTCCCACAAGCGAGCGCAAATGCAAGACGAAGCGTGTTCCATTCGGTGAGCGACGTGGAGGGTCCAGCGTGCCACACTACAATGCAAAGGCGACAAGAGCAATGTACAGTCAAAACCGATTGGCCGGTCGTCACCGGAACCACTATTCACACCAGAACCTTCGCTGCTCAGCCTACGACAGCCACTGCCCTAAAACCACACCTAATCTCCAGCCCCTTCCCCCACCTTTCGATCCCCTAGCCCGCATCAAGCGTCCCCTAGTTCACCGGAAAGCCATGGTACACCGCAAGATCATGTACTACAAGATGCTGACGCCAGAGCGCCGCGCACAAATCACGGCGGCGGTCGGCTCCAGAGACCTCTGTTCCCAAGCTCGCTTTGCGGCGGGCCAATCCCCGAGTTCTCTGGAGCCAAGCTACGAGGAGGAGGAAGCCGATCCAATGTTCATGGTGGAGGTCGCAGCGCAGAAGGCCCCCGATGGGTATGAGACGATGGACGTAGACTTCATGCCGGCGTCCGAGTCCCCCATGGTGCGGGCAGACCACCGGTTCAACCTGGTGATACTACAGGAGGACCGGGAGGCAGAGGCTCAACTCGACGCAGAGCGCGCGCATGCCGCTGCCATCGAGGCTCTCCTGCAGGCGGAACCGGATGTCGTGAATGTGAACCGGGCGGCAGAGGCCCAACTTGAGGCGGAGCGCGCGGATGCCGCTGCCATCGAAGCCCTCCTACAGGCGGAACCGGACATCCTGGACTTGAACCGGACGACGGAGGCTCAACTCGACGTGGAGCATGCGGATGCCGCTCTCATCGAGGCCCTCCTGCAGGCGGAACCAGACGTCCTAGACTTGAACTGGGCGGTGGAGGCTCGACTCGATGCGGAGCGCGCGGATGCCGCTGCCATCGAGGCCCTCCTGCAGGCAGAACCGGACGTCCTCGACTTGAACCGAGCGGTGCTCTCGTCCGTGCAGAGCACCCACACGCTCCGCGTGAACGAGTAGCTAGAGGCCGAGGACAACCACGGTACGGAGACACACGTCGGCAGCTACGGCTGGTTCGCATCTGCAGCCAAAGACGATGAAGTCGTCTCGTTCCGCGAGCAGTGATAGTTTTTCTTTATGTTGTTGTTTTTATGGATCTTTTGCTGTGTAAAAACATATATTGTTATGCAAGTCGCCTGACTTGGGTCAGTCTACCATTTTAGGCGATTGGATGAATATCCTACTCTCCTAACCCTTCTTCCTCACCTCTTCATCTTCCCCAACAGACCACTGCACAGGCCGTACGGATACTCCCCAACATGCGGTTGGATAAACATACTCTATGAACGAAAATTATGTGCCAGCGGTAGGATGGCTGAGTTTGGTTTGTTCACATGCGATAGCACGTGTTGGTGAGGGTGTGTTCCCTTGGTTGGGTTTGCGGCGTGCATGGGCGACTGTGCATGTGAGGGTGCGGTGCGACCGCGGCGTGCAGGAGCGACCGTGTGAGGATGCGGTGCGACCGTGACAGCCGTGCGCAAGTGTACCTCCTTTTCATTTTGAAAAATTTAGGCAAGCATGGCAAAAATGTGTGGCGCAGTATGGCAATGCAAGGCCTAGACCCAAACAGGATAAGTACATAGTACTACGTACTAGGAGTACTAGTGTTAAAAAAGAAAGGCGAGGTTTTCCTTCGCGGGATTAATCAATACAAATCCTCGTTTCACGTGTCAATTAATGCGTATTTTTTTCTCCAAAACCCAAAGAGCTAACCATCTCACTCCTCATCGCTTGATTAATGCAGCGCCATGCAAACCAACCTTCTCACTTCCACATGCATGCAGGGGATATTAATGTCCTTGGTTTCTAGTACGAGGCAAACCCCATCAATTTTGCCTTGATTAGTGTTAGTGGCCTTTTGCAAATTGTAATTTTGATATACTGGCCTTGTGTACAAAAAAATGGAGGTAGTAACTATATTTGACTTCCCCATTGCGGTGACGTCGACGATATCTTGAACATTGTGGTTTGGTGAAGTGCGTTCAACGGAGAACACCATTGAGGGAGACCACGGTAAGTCGTTCGCAAGTGCCGCCTGCAAGCCGAGACAACCGCCTTATTTGCATCCAGGAAGTCCGTTGAACCAAAGGACGCGTAAATGTACTAGTACTACTCGTACACAATAGCGTCGTCCGTCTAGCTTAGTGTGGTGAGATGGTTTCTCGAAGAAGATGATGGAGAAGCGGAGTTACCGAAGAGTGAAATGATGGTTGCTTCGTCTGTGCTTTGTGATTTGACGCCTCACTGCTTTGTGATTTGTGATAGAAGGGACGGGGGAGTAGACTCTGTCCTCTATACTGTACATGTGTCCAAGCACGGGAGAAAGAGGAGAGACGTTGCATTTTTCTATTCCTTCAATCAATCAATCAGCGAGCTTCAGTTCCATCCTTTTGGCTTTGGCAACACCGTCCACAATGGTTCCCATGATGCCAAAAGCTATTTTCACATTTGGCTACACATTGTGGATGCCCTTAACCGTACCACTTGGTTTTGCTCCTGTGTGCTATCTATACAAATCTCAATTATATTGATCAAAAAAATTATAGAATCAAGATTAGTAAAAAGGAGGTGATTTTTCCGCGCGGATGGCGGGGGAGGTTTCTTATTTTTAGAGGACGTTGTCCTGGCGGTTTGCTAACATGCGGTCCCATGTGTCAGTGCTTTACCAAGCCGATCCGCTTCCCACATGAGGCAGAACAACGGCAGAAGCAACACGTGGTTAACTTGAAGAAGATGAGGGAGAAGCGGATTCAGCAACGAGTGAAATGATGGTTGCTTCGTCCCTCCAACTTCTTTTTTAGCATTATTACTTCGTCCCTCCAACTGAACTGCGGGAAAGGTGCAGCTTTGTGATTTGACGCCTCATTGCTCATTACTACGCCGGCGCCATGACTGGGTGCTTCACCCCGGCTGCTCTACACTGTATTCTGGTATGGCACCTGGACCCGGTAGCTTGATGCCCCACATGTCGGCGAAAGGGGCTAGAAGATTTATGAAAGCGAGCACTCCACTCTTACGACGGAGGAGTACACGACACGACGGCCTAGTAAACTGTCACTTGTACTATATATAGTACTATAGTTTTGCTGTTTCGCACGATCCATCGATACAAACCTGATTAAACAGGAAAGGGTGGGATTTTTCCCGCGCGGTATATGATACTGGCCATACATTTCAAAGGCAATTTTAATGTATGCAAACTTAATAATTAAGTTACATTATGATATCTAGTAAAACTAAAAACACATATGATTTATTGTGTTAGAGTGTAGTAGTAGTGTTGTATTGCATAGTTGTTAGATGTAACATGCGAGAACGTGTAGAGATGTAGTTTTGGAGGGCCTACAGAGAGAAAAGCGTAATACGTTCACCAAACTTCAGAATAAGCTGATTACGGTCACTATATATGTTTTGCGGTGATTATACGGTCACTTGCTCACGGTTCAGCATCGGATTGCACTCTGTTGACCGGCCAAATAGTCTGTGTGGCACCATGTTGACTAGTTAAATTGACCACGTTCCTTGTGGGTCCCACCTATCAGTTTGCATAGGGAAAAGGTCAGATAAACACAAATTTACGCAGGCGCGACAAGACTCCACCCTGTGCGTGGGAATCACCTGGTTGTGTATGTGTCTATCAGGGTCTGATGTGTGCGCATGCACGTGTAGGTTGAGCACTTGAGCGTGCGAGTGTGTGTTGGTCGTGTGGTGTACTGGTGTGTGCATGCATGCGTGCGTGTGTGCGTGTGAGTGTTGCGTGTGTGCGTGGCTGCGTGTGTACGTGTGAGTGTTGCGTGCGTGCGTGGGTGCATGTGTTCGTGTGAGTGTTGCGTGCATGCAGTTCCTGTGCATGTGTGCGTGTGTGTATAATCACCACACCAGCTCCTGTGTGTTAAAACAGATGGCTCAGCATACCAATACAAGGCCACCTTGTCCGCTGTGCCCGCGGTCATGACTTTGAACCACCGTCCAATATTTTTTTGTCGTTTGTTTTCATTCTTACTAGCAAGATGCCCGTGCGTTGCATGTAACATCAAGATGCATTTGTATGACTAGTTTATCTTGTGAGAGAAAAGGATGAACAAGGGAAGGCCTTATTTGCAAATGTGGAGAGGTATGTGGGTACATCTTAGGCAAAATTGTCATAGTTTCTTTCCTATCCGTCGGATATAAATCGGACGGCCTATATTGCAAGATGACAGGCACACCATCATCACCAACTCTGTTTTTTATAAGAGTGTATTTTATCCCTACTGTTCTAAAAAAGCATAGTCGGTGATGATCATGTGCCTGCCATCCTGCAATATAGGTCGTCCGATCTATATCTGATGGATAGGAAGGAAACTATGGCAATTTTGCAAAAAGATACCCACACCCCTCTCCACACTTGCAAATAAGGCCTTCCCTTGTTCATCCTTTTCTCCCACAAGATAAACTACTCATACAAATGCATCTTGATGTTCCGTGCAACGCATGGGCATCTTGCTAGTATTTTATAAGAGTGTAGATGTAGAGTAGATACAAGCAGACAGGTGGGCCCGATGGTAGTGAGATAATGTGATGCAACACTAGAGGTGCCACGTGGAGCGTTTAACTGGTCAACTAGTCGTGCCTTGAGCAAATACAGAGTTGTACGGTGAGCCCGTGACTGTATAATAACCACAAAACATAAATGGTGACCGTAATGAGTGGATTCTGAAGTCCAATGTACGCATCGTGCTTTCGCTTCAAATACAATGATTGTCACTGTATATATCGCGAGAGAAAGATGAAACATGCGTGAATGTGCTGGGGGCTTACTTTTAGAGGACCCGGAGATAGTTTGTGTGCGTACCTGAAAGGGGCGTAGAGGGGGGGTTATGCGAGATGCTCTTCGTTTCTCTTTATTATGACTAACTTTATATATAGTATAAAAATATACAAATTCACAGTGCGGAATAAATATCATTGTGGGAACCATGCAATGCAAGCGTTGATACTCCACCATATAACTTTGCAATGTTGTATATATGTAGAAATTCTAAAATATTTTTTTGGCCACACTTTATTCAAAAGGAATGTTTTATGCGAAATAAACGTGAAGAGAGGGCTTTTTAGATCAATGGGGTACGTGATGTGACATGTGTGAATGTGTAGTTGATGCATTTGGCAGGGCCTAGAGAGGTATGTGTGTGTATTACGTATTCGAGAGAGGCATGGATAGAGGGGCCGACAGGGGGCGTGGGAGAGATAGCATGAGAAATGAGAGTGGTCTAGAGAGAGAGGGACGAATATGACCTCACGGCAAGAGATTCCCTTGAGTGTGTATATGCAAGGGGGGAGTGGATAGAGACACCAGGAGAATATATTTTTTGTGTGTTGTGTCTGTGTTGGTATGTGTGGGTGTGAGAAGATAACGAGACATGGGGGCAGAGGGTGTGTCACCACGTGAGGTCCCGTGGGTCGAGGTGAGGCCCTTCATTCGGTTCCGTCCCGCGCCACATTGGTCAGCCCGTGACGCATTTAGGGAGACCCATGGATGACTAGTCGTACAAGACAAAGATAGCATAATTGTGAAGGACTCTATGTCCACTGACAAAGCCGGCTAGGATTTGTAACCCTAGGTTCTCGGACTAAGGTAACCCCTTTATCTCTCATATTACTATTCATCCAACCAAACTTTAAGGGGCATCCTACATAATGCTATGCTAGAATCATACTCGTCGATTAGGAAGAGAGGTGTGAGACAATGCGTGAGAGACATGCCTAAAGATAACGTGCGTACAGGAGACACGTAGGCAGGTATGTGTATATAGAAAGGGTTGATGGGGATTGTGCATGTGTATGCTTGCGAGAGGAAGAGTGCTTGTGATAAAGGTTAGTGGAAACAGTTGTAAATGGTTATGAGAGGGAGGGAGGGTTATATCAAGAGCATGTGTGCGAGAAAGACACCTCGGGAGAGAGAGTGTGAGCATGTGTGAGAGATCACCGATGGATACTGAAACTACACGTACAAGACTGTTGTACACATTGATTAAAGTTATAAATTGTATCCAAATATTAGGATGGGATCATGATATTTGCAATTCGCGTAAGGAACGATCATTGATCCATCAGACATCTAGATTCTATCGAATTTGAGCATGTCTATGTTATTATTCGACACAATTGATCCACATAGTTAGTATTTGAACTCCAGACAATGCATCGCTTTAGCAATCGAATATAAACATGAGTATAGTTCATGTTGTGTGTGTAAAGCACATTATACATACGAAAGTTACACAATGAACATTATAAATAGCTACCTATGAACTAGCATACATTTGAATTCAACTTAAGGTGGTTTCAAAAAATCGAATTCAACATGAAGTGCATTTAATTATTTGAATTTGATGTCATGGCGTTTGTAAATCATACCTAAATTATGGGGGCACCAATCTTTGCTCTGATTTTGTACATAATAGCATATGTAGTCGTGTACAAAATAGATTCTAATTTAGCTCCTCCATTCCAAAATAATCGTAGTTATAGGATTTTCAAGTGTCAAAATTTCAAAAAGAAGCAGATAATTTAATGAGGTTTTCAAACATACAAGGTCAAATTTAACGTTGTCTATTTAGGTCAATCCTCAAAGTTCAAGAGTACTCTAAACGTGAATGCTTGTGTTTCGAAATTTCGAACAAAGCGCCAAAAGAGCCTCTACTCACCTGAAACCGCATGAGACTAATGTTTTGTAGTACAAGGAAATTACTTTTCTATAACTCCGACCCGTGAAACCTACCGGCCCGACGTCCAAAGGTCTAAATTGGGGTAGATTTGTAGCTTCATCTAGACGCCATGCAACTGCCTCCAAAAAACATTCATACACAATGGCCGCCTAAGCACACATGCGCGCGGCCGAAATCGCTCCCGCCCACTATTTGGGACACCTGGGATTACCATCCTACCCCCGACCTGCAGTAGGTACGAAATTTAAGAGGGGGCAAAGTGTGTACTTTCCCCAAATTTCAAACAAGCGCGTCCCATCTTCTGTTCAAAAAAGCCAAAAACAAGCGCGTCCCAGATCGAAACATGGTTCTCCCCCCTCCCCCCCCCCACCCCGCCCACCCGTCCGATTCCCCATTTGTACTCCGTGGGCGCAAAAACTACCTCTCCACCAGCCGCGAAACCCCGGCGTCCTCCGTCCGCCACCCCATTCCACCCATAACCCGCCGCCCTCCTCCATCACGCCAGAGATGATACCCCGACGTCGTCGTCCACTGCAACCTCAACTACAACGCCCTCCATGGCTAGTAGTTGAAGCCGAGGCCGAGCCGTCCGTACCCAAGCCAGTTCAACCATGCCATCCTGCGCCTCACCGCTGCGGCTCCAACTTCGCCACCGTCCACCGCATCGGAGTTGTTCTTGCTACGTCGTCCTTCGCTGCCTCGAATATGCTTCCCCTCCACTGACATACGGCCACGGCAACACAGTCAACAATTTGGCCATGGGTTCGTCCAAGGCTGCACCCTCCTCCAAAACATCGGGTTCCCCGGCAAAAAGAAGAAGATCGCTGTGACATATGGTGGACCCAACACTGGCAACAGGAAATGGTACTCCTCTTCCCTTATTCGTGCAAATCTTACATATCTGCTTGCATGGTATTCATTCCACAGAAGACACTAGTTGACTGCTTCTTCTTGATACTAGATGTTCCTAGTAACTTGCGATGCACAAGGTTTCTCCTCATATACTATTTCACCTTAGCTAGAGGTCCGTCGCCCCCCTGAATTTCAATTCCTGGTCAGTTGATTCCCAATTAACGGAAGCATTCCCCGGTGTAACAGGTGCTAGTCCGCCTATTACGCCAGGGAAGCAGCGCCTCGGTGTTTATCTTAGGGGTGTGTGGGGCCTAGAGCTACTGGCGCCTGATCTGGAGGTCGGCCGGGATTAAAGGGATGGCCTAGGGGCGCTGCCAAGCACGGCGGTGGTGTGAGGTCGAGGGGAGGGCGGGGCGGCGGAGGCAGGGGTCTGGGCCGGTGGTCGCTGGCGGTTCGAGAAAGATCGTCAACAGTGACTGGCGGGAGGTAGACGAAGGCCATCTGCCCGTTCCTTATAGATCAGACGGTTCATTAAAAAAATTGACTAGCCTATTTATTTTCAGTCGACTGTTATCTTGACATGACCACATATGGTGGTGTGCTGGAGGAGTACCTGCATTTCCTGTGCTCATATATTAGAAAATCATACGGGGTAGAATCTAATTTTGTTTGCCATGCAATGTTGTAGAGCTATCATATGTCTCCTGTCATTTATTTTTCAGCCACCTGCTATCTGCTACTTTTACAGTGCACTAGTTCTGCACACACTTCACCCATACTCTCACTATTGTGTTTTTATGCAAGTGTATTTCAGACCCTGCCTTGACAAAAGCAGAAAAGATAAGAGAGAAGTCGCTCCGGCGTGGTACGTGGCTAAGCCAGAAATGTTTCAAGACTATAAAGGGTGTAGTGTAAGCAGATGGAGACAGGGAACGTAGCTCTGGAGTTGATGATCTCGCTCGCCATGAACCACCATCCCAGGTGCTTGCTTTAACTTCACGGTGTCATATGTGGTTGCATGTTCCATATGGTGTCTAGCTTGCATTCGAAAGGCCGAAGTCGGTCTTTATTAAGACAAGGAAAGATATTTTTAACATGAACCACCATCCCGTGAGCACCAGAAGACAAATAGCTAGTCAGGGCACTGGCCGAGCCAGTGACAAGCCCAGCAAAGAGAGCCATCACCTGGAAGCCAACTAAAAAGCCGCGATGGTGGCGAAGTAGCCCACCTCCCACCAGGCTCTCAGGTCCTAGATGATCGTGCTCACCACTCCAGCCGGATGTCTAGCTTGCATTGCTTCCAATTTGGTTAAATTGCATCTGCTTAGCTTACACATTATACCTTTGAATATGACATGCCTTTCTGTTTTTGGTACATACTAGTACATCTGTGTATTAACCATGTTCTTACATCAAAATAATGTTCTTGTGTTTCCCTCATCAATCACTTATGACGAGGCAGTCAGGCAAGCGAAATACTCCTCATTTAAAGAATGCAGCGTCAGCCTCCCGACATGATTCTCAAGAAATAGCAAGGCTAGATGAAGATAGTGAACGTAGCTCTGTAGTTGATTACCGCATTTCCCCTACACTAGCATCGCAGGTGCTTGCTCTAACTTGGCAGCGTGATATGTGGTTGCATGTTGCATATGGTGTCTAGATTGTAATTCTTCCAATCTGGTTAAACTGCATGTGCTATTCTGCTTAGCTTATACATTATACCTGTTAATGTGACATGCCTTCCTGTATTTAGTACATAGTACATTTGTCTATTAAGCATGTCCTCACATAAAACTATTGTTTTTTTGTATCCCGCATAAATCAATATGACGAGACATCTTTAGTATATGCAGTGTGATATTAGTTGCATTTTTTATATGATTTATAGCATGTGCTGCTTCTAATTTGTTGAAATGCCATTTATGATGGGACACTTTTAACTTGGCAGAGTCATATTGGTTGCATCTTTCATGTGGTGTCTAGCTTGCATTGCTTCTTATTTGGTGAAATGGTTTCTGCTTAGTTTACACAAATA
The DNA here is from genome assembly GCF_018294505.1 of Triticum aestivum. Classification (NCBI taxonomy): domain Eukaryota; kingdom Viridiplantae; phylum Streptophyta; class Magnoliopsida; order Poales; family Poaceae; genus Triticum; species Triticum aestivum. The sequence continues at coordinate 471,348,350 of NC_057809.1, forward strand.
GTTGTGAATATGCCTTGTCGTCCTGTTTTTCATATTATTCCATCCTAGAATCATGTGTTTGCCTTACATCAAAGTAGTGATTGTCAGTATCATGCACGAATGAGTTCTGAAGAGTGAATTTTATTGCTTTTTCTTGTCCGTTTTACTTGACAATTCAAAATCAATAAAGCGGAAGGAAGTTAGCAAGGCAGCGGATGAAGGTGCTCCTTCCAAATGGAGTGCCTCTACAGATTCTACCCCTCCATCCCCCCAAGATGATTTCCAAGACAACACATGCATAGACACTCAACGTAGCTGTGTTGGTGATGAGCACGTCTCCCCTAGTGCACCATCACAGGTGCTCCCTCTAACTTGGCATTGTTATATGTGGTTGCATGTTATGTATGATGTCTAGCTTGTATTGCTTCTAATTTTGTTGGATTGCATCTGCTTACTTTACACATTATACTTGTGACTAAGACACGTGTTCCTGTTTCTAGAACATACAATATCTGTCTATCACACCATGTTCTTACATCAAAGTACATTTGTTCTGAAGAACTAAATTGTTATTGTTTTTCTTGTCAGCTTGACTTAACATGGCACAGAGAAAGAGGAAGCAAGATAGAACGACGGAGAAAGGGAAGCGGAACAATCCTGCAGATTCTGCTGGTACTGATGGTGCAATAGAAGGTCAAAGTCCAGCGGAAAATTGTACCGATAGGGTATCCCATGCTACACGAGCTGCAGAACAAGCCAAAAAGAAACAAATAGCTGTCACCAAACAAGCAGAGACAACCCTAGTTGTTGCAACACCTTCCACAGTACCACCAGCTGCACGATTTACTCGTTCGTCAACTCAGCTAGCAGCACGTTCTCAAGCTCCCTTGCCACCTGACACTACTTCCGAAGCACTCTTGACACAAGATGAGTTGGCAAGATCAGATGAACTTTGTGAGCTTCAACGGCAAGAAGGTAGTTGCTGGAGTCAAGTTACAGTTGCATGCTTCTTTATATGTAGTCTCACAGTTTGATGTACACTAACACTTCCTATGTTTGTTGTTGGACTAGCACCTAGGCGCAAGAGGAAACAAACATCAGGGATAATGCTCGATAGGTTAACTAAATCTAGAGGAGGAAGAATGGAGATCCGTTTTGAGGCAGGTTTAAAAAGGCCACGTGATGCTACAGAGTCAGCCAAGTTAGTATCAGAGGCAGCGGTTGCTGTTAGGTGTCATGTACGTATCCTCCCAACATGGATTCAGTACAGGAATGACAAAGACGAAACCCAGTTCAACACCTTCCTCAACCATTATCTGTAAGTATGGTTATGTATGGAAACTAGTAATATCATCTTGCTCTATCCAATACTTTCTAGGTTGCTGATAATGAGACTCCCGTAATTTTCAACAGATGAGGTTCAAGTTCGATAGCCAAGATGATGCAACCAGACAAGCTTGCACCCATGTTTTCAAGTCTGCTCTGCGATAGTATCTGTATAACTTGAACAAAACTCATTTCGAAGGCAAGGCTAACAGTGAACTTCCCCAAACATCTCCAGTGGAAAATATATCTGATGAAGACTGGAGAGGCCTCGTTAAACACTGGTCTGATCCGAAGTATCAGGTACATTATATATATGTCATCAGATCACATGTTGAAGTCCTATTTACGCATGTGCCTCACAAATCTATCTTCTTGTAGGTGAACTGTTCAAAGAACAAGGCCAACCGTACGAAAGTGAAATTCCAATAGACGACAGGATCTCATAGCTATATTGCACACTGCGAGGCTCTTGTAATTAGCTGCTATTTCACTCTTTTCGATGTACCATATTATCAGATCTATATTGACTTGTTCCAAATGCAGAGGAAAGCCAGCAAGGACCAAAAAGTACCTGAACCAAATGTTGTGGAAATCTTCAAGTACTGTCACACCAGCAAGAAGAAGGGCATGACTACACCAGTCAAAGCCGCTGTTGTAAGTCCTTAATCCTCATGCCTTTTAACTACTACTTACTCCGACTTGTGCCTTGAACTGCATGGTTTGCAGCCAATGTCTATTACTCTTTTCAATTTTATACACAATTGTCTTAGCGTATCATTGCACCTTACAACATTGAAAAGAGAGGAGTGATGTTCTTTTGATCTTGACCTGTAATCTAGTTCTGTACTGGACTTGTCCACACAATGTTACAATTGCCTGTTTGTCTGTTCTCAGTTGTTTTGTGATATGAATGATGTCATACTATGCTTACCGTATTATAAACTTTGTCTCTTTATCCTTAGCCCTCAATACAATGTGAAGAAATAGACAATACATTAGCAATGGTACATGGTCATATGTTTGGAACCTGGTTTTATTATGTACTTTGCAATAAAATACAACTATTATTTTACATGGGTTCGCCAGAATAAGTTCTGTATATAGACCAAAGCTATTTTGTTTGGTTTTGGTGCCTCCTTAATATCTTATGTTCTGGTACTACTAATGTAAAACCATAACTTTTCAGTGAGCTATGGAAAAAATGGTGGAACCACCACCTTCTGAAGGTGGCGAGGCAACTATAACCACAATGTCAGCTCTTGCTGCAGTGGGTCAGTACCTGTCCACTAACAGTGCCAAAAGCACGTTCCTGCATAATACTGGGTTGGTTTTTAAGGCGATCTCATCCAAACCGCCTCATGATCAAGATATGCAAGCTCACAAAAATGTTGTATCTGCGCTCTAGACACAAGTCCATTCCCTAACAGCGACCCTTTGTGAAACAAGGAGAGACATTGTTCGATGTTGTCAAGATATGCATGGTTTTGAAACCATACTATCAGACATTTGCTATGTTGTTCAGGAGCCTAGGAGAACTGAAGGCGAAGTTTATGGTGCTCCATCGAACAATACAGCATGAAAACGTAACAGTCAGGTCGAATGAACTAAGCTTCTGAACTTCTGGTGGTGCATTTATCTGCTAGACTGTTAACTTTTATGCGAACCTTCCTTTTGTTTTATAGTTGTAATTTGTTTTGGTGCGATACAAAATTTGTTCTTAACGTGCAGCCACCGGCTGAAGAAAATAGCAAGCCATTTTTGTATAGTGTAGGGTGTTCCCTATATTTGCACTAGTGGCGAACTTTGATGCCCACCGGTTGTAGTTTACATGGGCCTCCTACGGCCCGTAGAAACAATGGGCCTTCTAAGTGTCGTAGAAACAATGGGCCTTCTACGTGGCATAGAAACAATGGGCATTATATGGGCTGTAGACACAATGGGCCTTCTATGGGTCGTATCATCAATGGGCCTTCTATAGGCTTATGATCGGTTGGCCAAACATGGGCCAATAACAGACCACATTATGGTCGTAAATGGGCTAGAGTTGAAATCGTCCATTCATGGGCCGACCATAACGGGTCGTCGTTAATAGGCTGTATTTTGATGATGCTATGAAAACGGCCCAACGTATTAACGGGCCAAAAACGGGCCGACTGTAACCACGGGCTGAATTTGGCCCACAAGCAGAAAATGGCATTAACGGGCCATAAGTAAACGAATGTGGAAATGGGCCCAAGAATAAATGGGCCCTGAGAAGGCCAAAATATAACATGGGCTGGAAACGGCCCAACGGAATAATGGGCCGTTAATGGGTATAAAGTGATACACTGTTCATTACGGGCCAGTTTCACCGCGGGCCGTTAATGGGTATAAAGTGATACACTATTCATTATGGGCCAGTTTTACCACGGGCCATTAATGGGCCGAGAGTAATAAGGGCCTCATATGGGCCGAAAGACGTCATGGGCCATACATGGGCCGGAAGTTAAAATGGGCTGGAATTATATTGGACGGCCCAGATGACGCTACTGGGCCTAATTCGGTTAGGTTGTAAACGGGCCCTGGGTTAGCGGGTTGTAAATGGGCTATATGCGAACAGGCCGTTAAAGGGCTTGCCGTGGGCCGGCCCGCCACCTTTTGACCAAGTCAAACGGGCCGGCCTTTTCACATGAATGGGCCTTTGTTGGGCCATGCCACGTGTCGACGTATCATAGGCGCTTTGTGTCCAATGAGTGGATGACATCTGTCCCAACGGTGAGCCAACATGTGTTTCCTCCAGCCAATGATGATTTTACACATGGAAAATTCCCATCGGTCGGGGCTGTTAACGGGTTATCGGATCCAAAACCGGACCCGATAGCTTAACAGTGTTCCGTTACGGTGGATGCCACGTGTCTTCACCCTTGACGAAAGCACTTCTGTGACGCGCGATTTATCTTCATGGAAGTGGACACTTCCATGATGATAATTTTGGTAATGTCATGGAACACTCTACGACAACACAGGTATGACTATCTTGATTCTGTCATAAATTTGTCATGGATGTACATGCATGACAGAAAACGTGACCTACTGTGACAAACACGTATCATCACGAAAGTGTATTTTTTTTGTAGTGCTTGCTACAGATATTAAGTTTCCAGGTGTGGTTGAATTGACAACTCAGCTGCTAATACTTGAGAATATTCTTTGGCTCCCCTTGTGTCGAATCAATAAATTTGGGTTGAATACTCTACCCTCGAAAACTGTAGCAATCCCCTATACTTGTGGGTTATCAAGAACATTTTCTGGCGCCGTTGCCGGGGAGCATAGCTCTATTCTTTGAGTCACTTGGGATTTATATCTGCTTATCATTATGAAGAACTTGAAAGATCAAAGAACCAAGATTTTTCCCTCAACTACGAGGGGAGGTAAGGAACTGTCATCTAGCTCTGCACTTGATTCACCTTCTGTTTTGAGTAAACTTGCGACACCTACACCTACTATTCATTCTGATATGTCGCATGTTATTGATGATGCCACTTCTGCTTTGCATGATACTTATGATGAAACTACTTCTATGCTTAATAATATTGTGCCACTAGGTGAATTTCTTGATGAACAACTTGCTAGGGCTGGGGAGAATGAAATTATTGAAACTGATAATACTGATGATGAAGATTCTCCCCCTAGATATGAATTGCCTGTTGTTCCTGAGGGTTATGTTATGGATGAAGAAACTGCTAGAGACTTTCTTTCCTGCAATGAGAGAAGTGATCTTAAGAAACTATTAGCTAAGCTTAAAGAAAAACTATGAATACTAGAATGAAATATGATCCTACTTATGCTACTTCACCTATCTTTATTACTGATAAAGATTATGATTTCTCTGTTGATCCTGAGTTAATTACTTTGGTTGAATCTAATCCTTTCTATGGCTATGAATCTGAAACTGTTGTGGCACATCTTACTAAATTAAATGATATAGCTACCCTATTCACTAATGATAAGAAAACTCGCTACTATTATATCCTTAAATTATTTCCGTTCTCATTAAAGGGTGATGCTAAGATATGGTTTAATTCTCTTGATCCTGGTTGTGTGTGTAGTCCCCAGGATACGATTTACAACTTCTCTGCTAAATATTTCCACGCTCATAAGAAACAAGCTGCTTTAAGGGAGATATATAATTTTGTGCAAACTGAAGAAGAGAGTCTCCCACAAGCTTGGGGGAGGCTTCTCCAATTACTTAATGCTTTGCCTGATCATCCTCTCAAGTAGAATGAAATACTTGATATATTTTATAATGGACTAACCGATGCTTCCAGAGATTACCTGGATAGTTGTGTTGGTTGTGTTTTCAGGGAAAGAACTATTGATCAAGCTGAAATTCTATTGAATAATATGTTGACCAATGAAAATAATTGGACACTTCCTGAACCAACTCCTAAGCCAACTCCGAAGAAAAGGGGCATTCTATTTCTCAGTCTTGAAGATATGCAAGAGGCAAAGAAATCTATGAAAGAAAAAGGTATAAAAGCTGAAGATGTTAAGAATTTACCACACGTTGAAGAAATAAATGGTCTTAATTCATCGCCTATTGAAGAAACACACGGTCTTGATAACCCGACATAGGTAGTAAAGGTAATTTCTCTCTATAGATATGATAAAGCTGAAATCCCTCCTGCTAAGTTTGCTAGCCAATGCTTAGATGAGTTTGATAACTTCATGGTTAAGCAAGAAGATTTTAATGCTTATGTTGGTAGACAATTGAAACATAATGCTTATATGATTGAACACTTGAGTAATTATATGGCTAGTGTTAAAGGTGAACTTAAACTTATTAGTAAACATGCTTCTATGGTTACCACTCAAGTAGAACAAGTACTTAAAGCTCACACTGATTTGCTCAATGAATTGAATAGTAAAAATAATGACTTTTCTGTTAGAGTTGCAACTAGATGTAGTAAAGTTACTCAAGAACCTTTGTATCCTGAGGGCCATCCTAAGAGAATTGAGCAAGATTCTCAGAGAAATAACGTTGATGCACCTAGTCCTTCTAAGAGGAGGAAAAAGAAAAATGATAGGACTTTGCATGCTTCTAGTGAACCTGTTATTGACACACCTGAGAATCCCAATAATATCTCTATCTCCGATGCTGAAACACAATATGGTAATGAACATGAACCTAGTGATAATGTTAATGATGATGCTCATGTCGATGCTCAACCTAGTAATGATAATGATGTAGAGATTGAACCTGATGTTGACCTTGATAACCCACAATCAAAGAATCAACGTTATGATAAGAGAGACTTTGTTGCTAGGAAGCACGGTAAAGAAAGATAACCATGGGTTCAGAAACCCATGCCTTTTCCTACTAAACCATCCAAGAAAAAGGATGATGAGGATTTTGAGCGCTTTGCTGAAATGATTAGACCTATCTTTTTGGGTATGCGTTTGACTGATATGCTTAAAATGAATCCTTATGCTAAATATATGAAGGAAATTGTTACTAATAAAAGAAAGATACCGGAAGCTGAAATTTCCACCATGCTTGCTAATTATACTTTTAAGGGTGGAATACCAAAGAAACTTGGAGATCCAGGAGTACCAACTATACCATGCTCCATTAAAAGAAACTATGTTAAAACTGCTTTATGTGATCTTGGAGCCGGTGTCAGTGTTATGCCTCTCTCTTTATATCATAGACTTGATTTGAATAAGTTGACACCTACTGAAATATCTTTGCAAATGGTCAATAAATCTACTACTATACATGTCGGTATTTGTGAGGATGTGCCTGTTGTGGTTGCAAATATTACTATTTTAACGGACTTTGTTATTCTTGATATTCCCGAGGACGATAGTATGTCCATTATTCTTGGAAGACCCTTTTTGAATATTGTAGGGGCTGTTATTGATTGCACCAAAGGCAATGTCACTTTTCATGTTAATGGTAATGAGCATACGGTACACTTTCCGAGGAAACAACCTCAAGTCCACAGTATCAATTCTATTGGAAAATTTTCAACAATCACTATTGGAGGTTTTGAATTTCCTCTTCCTACTGTCAAGAAGACATATGATATTCTTATTGTGGGGGACATGCATATCCCCGTTGAGGTAACCTAGTGTTATTCGAAAATTCTCCGGTTTCATGCAATGCGAAATGAGTTTGTTAACAAGACTTGATCAACCTTGTTAGTGGATTCCTTTTGATGAGCATGAGATGATGAATTTAGAAAACACAACTCTCTGTACGCTATTTTCACTTTCTGTTAATTATATTAAATAAAGCAAAAATAGTATTTTCTGTCTATTTTCTGAATTATCCATGCAATAAAAATACCCCGAAAATAAAAGTTCTCCAAATGCTCTGAAAATTAAATATGATTTTTTCTAGAATATTTGAGAATATCTGGCACTGAAAACACAGCAGGGGGAGCAGCCACGTGCCCAGGAGGGTGGAGGGCGGGCCCTACCCCCTGGGCGCGCCCCTTGCCTCGTAGACCCCACGTGGGTCCCCTCCACTTATTCCAGCCACACACTCCTTCTTCCTCCCAAAAAATTCACCAACCAGCTCAAGCACGAGTTCTAGCTCATCTTGCTGCCATTTTCGATCTCCTAGCTCAAAGCCCCATTCACAAAACTGCTTTGGGGGGTTGTTCTTTGGTATGTGACTCCTCCAATGGTCCAATTAGTTTTTGTTCTAGTGCTTTATTCATTGCAAATTTTTGCTGCCTAGGTGACCCTATTCTTGAGCTTGCATGTCAAATTTATATGGTCCCAAGTAGTTCTAACGCATGATATAGTCTCTAGGCACTTGTAGGAGTAGTTGCTATCAATTTTGTTGAGTTTGGTTCACTTTTATTTTGAAGTTGCTAAAAATTTCAAAAAAAAGATGAGGAGATTTTTGAGGGGCTCATCGAGCCGAAGCTCGAAGGATAAACAAAGTGAAGAGAACAAGAAGCCCAAGTATAATCTCCCTCGCACCGCAGAGGTCCAGCCGTGTGAATGGCCTTATGATGATTTCTATGAGTTGGCTGAGAATGCAGGCCTCACCGCCATCCTCCACGACCAACACGAGCAGTATCTCTTACTCACCAATATCTTTGTGCAAAACTTTCATTTCCATGCTAGGAACTCACCACCTACGGTGGAATTTTATTTATATGATGGGCATAAGGAGATGTCACTTCGTGAATTTTGTCGGGTTTGTTTGATCCCTTTCGAGGGCAGTGTAGAGGAACCACATCGTGATGATGTGGAAGGGTTTGTTGATACAATTACTGTAGGGGAAACAAGGAAAGTTTCTGATTCAAGAATTACTAGCATACATTTTCCTGTTTTACGTTACTTTGCAATATTTGCTAGTAGATGCTTAATTGGTCGCGGAAATTGTGGCAACCTTAGTGCCCCTGATATTTTTATTTTGTGCCATGCCTTGTTCCGTGATGACACATTTAGTATGGGCGCTATTGTTGCAAAGTGGTTAAATCTTAACCGTACTAAGGGCCCCATATTGGGAGGTATATTTGCCTCGCGCCTCGCTGCACATTTTAACATACCTATTAGACATTATGAGAAGGAAGAAAAGTTGTTGCCTCCTGTTTTTCTAGACTATAAGAGTATGGTGGCACATGATTTTATCGTAAGAATAAGGAAAACATGCTTAACTACAAGCTGATATTTGATAAAAATCACCCTGAGACTATTACTTTGCCTGCTCCTTCCTTGTTTGACTTATCTGCGGGCAAGTACCTTGTTCCGCCGGAGGCCATTCATGCCTACCGAAACCCCACACCAGCTACAGAGCCGAAGCCGGAACCACAATTTGATCCTCACCGGCAGTCTATTTATCAGTGGAATCCGAAAGAGATCGCCAACCAGTGGCACCAGGGGGATTCTTCTCAGTAAGACCCCAGCTACAACTTTGGATATCCGCCAGGCCAGCCGTGGCCATAGACCAACTTAGGCCAAAAGCCCAAGCTTGGGGGAGCATGTATTTCTCACCGACATTACATTCATGTTCACACACTCATGCTAGTTGTCGGTGCTCATACTTTTTCACTGTAATATCCATGCTAGTTTATTTTCATTTTTATGATTTCTTCTTGTGTGTTTGATAAACCTTAAGTAAAAAAAAAGTTAGTTGTAGCTTTTTAGCTAGTTTACTTTCCATGCCTGTAGTGGTAGTAATTAAAAAGAAAACCTAAAAAGATTTCTCATTCTTCTTTTGCTTGTTGGGAGCTTTCCCGTGTAAATAGTTTTGTTTCTTTTCTTTGGGGTCGAGAGGAGAAGATCATAATGAAAATGTTGAGTGGCTCTTATATGCATTATTGTTGATCTAACAAAGAGCCCATATTACCTTGTCTTCTCTCTTGAATTGAATGCTTGCAGATTCCATCTTAGTCCAATGCACGTGCACTATTATTATTATCCACACTATTCGGTCGTGCAAGTGAAAGGCAATAATGATGATTATATGATCAACTTATTGAGATGAGAAAAGCTTGTATGAACTCGACCTCTCTTATTTTTGTAAATATGATTAGTTCATCATTCCTGATTCTACCTATTATGAAAAAAACATATTTGCAATGACAATTGGAGATTATGGTTGCTTATGCCATGCTTAATTAGCTAGTAGTTTATAATGGTTTACCTTGCGTGCCAACATGCTATTAAAATGGTTGTGATGTGGTATGATAGGGTGGTATCCTCTTTTGAACGATTCGAGTGGCTTGACTTGGCACATGTTCACGCATGTAGTTGAAACAAAATCAACATAGCATCTACGATATTTATGTTCATGGTGCATGATATCCTACTCATTCTTGCATTCGGTGTTGATTAATTTTAATGCATGTGCATGACTATTGTCGCTCTCTAGCTGGTCACTTCCTAGTCTTTTTCTAGCCTTCACTTGTACTAAGCGGGAATACTGCTTGTGCATCCAATTCCATAAACCCCAAAGTCGTTCCATATACCACACCTACCTATATACAGTATCTACCTGCCGTTCCAAGTAAATTTGTATGTGCCAAACTCTAAACCTTTAAATAAACATTCTGTTTTGTATGCTCGAATAGCTCATGTATCAACTAGGGTTGTATGTATCTTCCATGCTAGGCGGGTTATTCTCAAGAGGAGTGGACTCCGCTCCTCACTCACGAGAAAATGGCTGGTCATCGGGATGACCAGTCCCATGCTTTATGCAAATCAAATCAAAATAACTGCAAACAAAACTCCTCCGGGACTCTTGTTAGTTGGAGGCACTCGTTGTTTCGAGCAAGCCATGGATTGATGCTTGTTGGTGGAGGGGGAGTATAAACTTTATCATTTTGTTTGGGAACCGCCTATAATGTGTGTAGCATGGAAGATATCGAGATCTCTCGGTTGTTATGTTGACAATGAAAGTATACCGCCCAAAATATTATTCATATCTATTTCAAAACCGAGCTCTGGCACCTCTACAAATCCCTGCTTCCCTCTGCGAAGGGCCTATCCATTTACTTTTATGTTCAATCACCATCCTCTTATTAAAAAGCACCAGTTGGAGAGCACCGCTGTCATTTGCATCCATTACTGTTAATTTACACTGAGTGTGACTTGACTAGATCTCTTTTACCATGAATTACAATGTCTAGTCAGTCCTTGATCTTTAAAGGTGCTCTACATTTATGTTTTGCGGTCTCAGAAAGGGCTAGCGCGATACCATCTTGTCATATCATATCATGATTGTTTTGAGAAAGTGTTGTCATCCAAGATTTATTATTATTGCTCGCTAGTTGATTATGTCATTGATATGAGTAAACATGAGACCTAAATGTTATTGTGAATATGGTTAGTTCATAATCTTTGCTGAAACCTTGAATGCTGGCTTTACATATTTACAACAACAAGAGCAAACAGAGTTTGTAAAAGTTTTTTCTTTATCACTTTCAGTTTATCAACTGAATTGCTTGAGGACAAGCAAAGGTTTAACCTTGGGGGAGTTGATACATCTCCGTCGTATCTACTTTTCCAAACACTTTTGCCCTTGTTTTGGACTCTAACTTGCATGATTTGAATGGAACTAACCCGGACTGACGTTGTTTTCAGCAGAATTGCCATGGTGTTATTTTTGTGTAGAAATAAAAGTTCTCGGAATGACCTGAAAATCAATGGAGAATTATTTTGGAATATATAAAAAATACTGGAAGAAAGATCCACGTTAGGGGGCCCACCACCTATCCACCCCAGGGCGCGCCCCTGCCTCGTGGGCCCCCTAATGCTCCACCGGCTTCAACCTTGACTCCATATATTCACTTTCGGGGAGAAAAAACCCAGAGAGAAGGATTCATCGCGTTTTATGATATGGAGCCGCCGCCAAGCCCTAAACTCCCTCGGGAGGGCTAATCTGGAGTCCGTTCGGGGCTCCAGAGAGGGAATCCATCGCCATCGTCATCATAAACCTTCCTCCATCACCAATTTCATGATGCTCACCGCCATGCGTGAGTAATTCCATCGTAGGCTTGCTGGACGGTGATGGGTTGGATGAGATTTATCATGTAATCGAGTTAGTTTTGTTAGGGTTTGATCCCTAGTATCCACTATGTTCTGAGATTGATGTTGCTATGACTTTGATATGCTTAATGCTTGTCACTAGGGCCCGAGTGCCATGATTTCAGATCTGAACCTATTATGTTTTCATCAATATATGAGAGTTCTTGATCCTATCTTGCAAGTCTATAGTCACCTATTTATGTGCTATGATCCGTTAACCCCGAAGTGACAATAATCGGGATACTTACCGGTGATGGCTGTAGTTTGAGGAGTTCATGTATTCACTATGTGTTAATGCTTTGGTCCGGTACTCTATTAAAAGCAGGCCTTAATATCCCTTAGTTTCCAATAGGACCCCGCTGCCACGGGAGGGTAGGACAAAAGATGTCATGCAAGTTCTTTTCCATAAGCACGTATGACTATATTCGGAATACATGCCTACATTACATTGATGAACTGGAGCTAGTTCTGTATCACTCTATGTTATGACTATTACATGATCTATCGCATCCGGCATAATTCTCCATCACCGATCCAATGCCTACTAGCTTTCCATATATTGTTCTTCGCTTATTTACTTTTCCGCTGCTACTATTACCATCACTCTAAAACCCAAAAATATTACTTTTGCTACTGTTACCTTTTCCCACCGTTACCACTACTATCATATTACTTTGCTACTAAATACCTCGCTGCAGATATTAAGTTTCCAGGTGTGGTTGAATTGACAACTCAGCTGCTAATACTTGAGAATATTCTTTGGCTCCCCTTGTGTCGAATCAATAAATTTGGGTTGAATACTCTACCCTCGAAAACTGTTGCGATCCCCTATACTTGTGGGTTATCACACGACCGCACTTATCTTTTTGTGTGTGTGTTTCCGTGTACCTTATATTGCTTGGTCTACTTGTTGCATTGCAATCTTGCGAATCTTTTCCAACATTATTGAAGCTCACTTACAATTGCATCAAATTATGTGCCACCATCCTAACCAAGCTCCACCATAAGCTTTTACTTGTGTAGGTGTGAGAAACCAACAAGAATCTATGCCAATTGTGCTATTTCCTTGTCCACATTGGAATGATCATTGATCCACTTTCAACTTCGGTCAAGGTACATTTGGTATTTGAAAGTGCGTTATATCGACTAGAGGGGGGGTGAATAGGCGATTTTTATGAAATTCTTCACTGAGGAATTTGCTGGTGAGGAAATTCCTTAGCGAAGAACTACCAGCAGTGGAATGAGTACTCAAAAGTAAACATAACAGAATACAAGCATAGTCATCATGATGAAATGAAGACAGGCACAGAGTACAGAACCATAAACACATGATAACACAGGATGGAGACAAACAGACTGAAGAAATTGAACTGAGGAAATTGAGAAAGTCTTCAGTCAAAGTCTTCAAACACAGATATGAACAAGCACACAACACAGTTATGAGGAAATGAAAGAGTTGAGGAAATAGAACCAGTAAGCTTGGTGAAGACAATGATTTGGTAGACCAGTTCCAACTGTTGTCTCAGTTGTACGTCTGGTTGGAGCGGCTGAGTATTTAAACTCGAGGACACACAGTCCCGGACACCCAGTCCTGAACACGCAGCTCAGGACACCCAGTCCTCACCGTATTCTCCTTGAACTAAGGTCACACAGACCTCGTCCAATCACTCGTGGTAAGTCTTCAGGTGACTTCCAAACCTTCACAAACTTGGTCACTTGGCGATCCACAATTCCTCTTGGATGCTCTAGACCATGACGCCTAATCGTCTGGAAGAAGCACAGTCTTCAAAGGTAACAAGCGTCGGATCCACACAGGATCAATCTCTTCAATGATGCTCAATCACTTGGGGTTTGTAGGTGTTTGGGTTTGGGGTTTTTGGTTTTTCCTCACTTGATGATTTTCGCTCAAAGTCCTTGGAGGATGGGTTGCTCTCAAATGACAAGTGTTAGTTTCTCTTGTAGTAGCCAACCAGCTAGTGGTTGTAGGGGGCGGCTATTTATAGCCTAGGGAGCAGCCCGACATGATAAGACATAAATGCCCTTCAATGATATGACCGTTAGGTGGATAGATATTTTGGGACAGTTGGCGCATAGCACAACAACGGTCAGAATTTTGAGTAGAAAAATCCTCAGGGCTATCATGTTCCTCACTGTGTAGGAAATCCGCAATGGCGAATTCCTAACTCCTTAGTCAGAACAAATTCCTTAGAGACCAGAAGAACTTCATCTCTGTCACTGAAGAATATGACTGTACTGTATGAGATTTCCAATGGCTTCACTCGAAGGGATTGGTAGGTGTAAGATTTTGAGTTGAGCATCACATGGAAATTTTTTCTTAGTATTTCCTCGACCCCCTTTAACAGTACGGTGTTTCCTATGACTCAAGAAAGAGAAAATGAAACTATGAAAACAAAAGTCTTCACGCTTTATGTTCCTCGAATGAATACCAAGTCTTCAAGGTCACACCATTTTCTTCACTTTCAAAGTCTTCAGAAAGTCTTCAGAATACCAAAGTCTTCAGACGAAGAACTTCATTTTTAGGGGTCGACTTTCTCTGTAAATATCAAACTCCTCATAGACTTATAGACCTGTGTACACTCATAAACACATTAGTCCCTTAACCTATAAGTCTTCAATACACCAAAATCACTAAGGGGCACTAGATGCACTTACAATCTCCCCCTTTTTGGTGATTGATGACAATACAGGTTAAGTTTTCAACGGGGATAAACATATGAAGTGTAACTACTAATATTGAGGAATTTGATTGCAAGATATAGAAGAACCCCCCCTGAAGATGTGCATAGTGAGGAATTTGCTTTTGAAGCAATGCACACTTGAAGAGTTGAATCATGGAGATCTCCCCCTATATCTTGTAATTCATACACGCATTTGATATATAACAGTGAAGAATTTGAAATGCATGATGAAATATGGTGACTGATGTAATTCAGCATGCGTGCAATAATATTAACTAGGAATAAGCATGCAAAAAACATATCAAGAGTATCAGAGCACCATCGGGTTTAAGTTTACAACTCGATCCAATAAAGTCACAGAAGAACGAGAGTTGTAACTTAACAAAAAAACGCCCATATAGAAAGACCCGCTTGAAGACTAACTCAAACTTCTCCCCCTTTGTCATCAAATGACCAAAAGGAATGAATATGAGGACTAACGCCCCTGAAGAATATCAAGCTGATGAAGGAGTGCCAACGTTGCTGGGGTCGTTTGTTGTAGTAGGGCTTGCCGTAGTGTCGTCCAAGTCTTCATTTTTATCAGTGTCGCACGATGAATAATATGTGCTGGCCACCAGAGAAGGAACCTTGACCTTCTTGAATTTCTTCGGTGGAGGTGCAGACCAGTCAAAATCTTCTTTGAGACCCATGTTCTTCAGATCTTTGTCACCATACAGATGTGACAAGATTGCCCAAGTGCGACCGAAGACTTGATGGAGGTAGTAGTGGTTTTTCTTCACTGCATTGTGTGTGGCAGTCATGTTGTGAAGAAGTGAACCAAACTGACGCTTAACCCATTTGTGATTTCGATCCACCTTCTGGTGAAGACTAAGCAGAAGTTCACGATCAGTCATCACGCGCGGAGCAGTGGCTTGAGGAGTGGACTTGGGTGCATTGGCAGAGTCATGTGTGGCAGAGTCATCATTGGTGGAATAAGATGCAGCTTTGTGAAACTGACCATCCAATGGATGAATGCCTTCATCTATTACAGCTAGTGCCTTGCCCTTTCCATCAACTGGGGAATATGTCTGCTTGAGGACTTCAATTGGGGGCAAGTAGCTGAGGTGATTCTGGAAATCAGCTTTGTAGTTGAGTGAAGACCTTGTCCTGAGGAATCTCATAATCCAAGGTGCATAAGGCTTCAGCTCAAATGGAGACAGTGCAACATTGGCCATAGTCCTCATGAAGAAATCGTGATAATTGACAGGAATGCCATGAACGATGTTGAATACCAGATTCTTCATGATGCCAACAATTTCCTCATCAGATGAGTCGTGGCCTTTGATAGGACTGATTGTCCTCGTAAGAATATGATAGACAGTTCTGGGCACGTACAGCAATTCCTTCACGAGGAATTTGGTTCTTGCTGCCTGACCTGGCTTCAAAGGTTTCATCAGCACCTGTGTGTAATGATGTGTGAGCTCAGGTTCACTGTAGATGCAGCGAGCTTCTTCAAGGGGAGGACTGAGTGGTAGAGCACGAAGCAATTCAGAGGCTGGTGCAGTGTAGTGAGTGTTTTCAGACATCCAGTCCAACACCCAGGAATTCACATCTTCAGCATCTCCAGTGATGTGCAGCGTTGCATAGAATTGAAGATTCAGTTCTTCATTCCAATCGCAGATGTCAGAGCAAAAGTTTAGCAGTCCAGCGTCGTGAAGAACACTGAGGACTGGTGTGAAGCACGACAGAGATTCCATATCCACGTGAGGAATACGCTCATGATAGAAGATCTTCTCCTTGTTGAACAGCACTGAGGAATAGAAATTGGCTTGACTAGCAGTCTAGAAACGCCTCTTCCTAATGTGAGCAGAGTTATATGGGTTGTAATCTTCGGAGAATACGTGCTCGCCGAAGAAATAACTTTTGCTTGTGTGAGAATGGGTCCTTTGGCTTCGGCAGAGGAGTGTCAGTGAGTTGCATCACGACCTCAGGAATCTCAATCGCAGGTTCCTCAGGCTGAGGAATTTCTGGTGCCTCCTCAGTGACAGTCTGCATCATTGGTTGTTCAGCAGCAGTAGTTTCTTCAGTGCTAGTGGCTGGAATTTCCTCATGGACAGATGCAGTGGGATGAGTTTCTTCAGAGCCCACATGTACAGTTTGTGTGGGGGACTAAGGAATTTGTTGTAGAGGGGTGAACATTGGTGAGTTTGGATGCTGACTTTCCCAGAATTCATCACTGATTACGGGTGTGGAGCAGCCAATGTCCACATCTTCATCTTCCATTTCTTCAACGTCAGCCTCTTCAGCTGTGAACTGAGGCATAGGCGAGGAGATGATAGGTGTTGAAGGGATCGCATCCACTTCAATTTCTTCATCCAACGGTTCAGACGAAGCAGCAGAAGGAGTTTCTTCATCAGATCCGCTGGGGATCACATATTCTTCATCAAAAGGAACAAGGTCCTTTGATGGCCTAGTTGAGATGGGAACAACATCAATCGGATTTGCAAACGAACTTGTCATAGGCTTCATTTTCTTCGGAGCTGAAGAATCTGAAGTAGCTGATGCTTTCCTTTTCTTCACTGCAGCACGCTCTGCAGCCTTGGTCTTCTTCACATCTGATGCAGATGGAAGGATTGGAGTTGAAGTTGGTGCAGGAGCAGCTGAGGAATCTGGTTGATTTTCTTCAGGCACAACTGATGCAGTTGCCCTGAGTTCTTCAGTTTCTTCAGGCGGACCACCAATGGGTGCCCTGGCAATTTCTTTAGTGGCTGGAATGCAGTCACCAGCCCTGGAGCTCACATTTTCTTCAGCAGCCTGATTGTCATCAGCGGTGCTGGCATTTTCTTCAGTAGGCTAAGCAGATGCTTCAGCCTGAGGAATTTCCTGTGGCGTTGGGGCTGCAACATTGGAAGTGAAGTTATCCGCAAGTTTCACAAAACGAACCTTGGCTCCAAGCCAATCAATGCGATATGCGTCAAAGTCATCACTGAGTTTCTTAATCTCAGTCTGAATAGTGACAAGTTCTTCAGTTATCATAGAGACAACATTTTTCTTCAGATAGTGCTCTTTCTTGTACTACGCTTTCTTGATCTGTCTGGCCTTCTCAAATTTCCACTTTTCTTCTTGAATGAAGTGGGTCAGCATGTGACTCTGGCCAGGAGTCAGCTTGAAGTCAGGCAAGGGAGTGTTGGGGTCCTTGTGCCAGACATCAATGTAGTCGAGGATCAACTTGGGATCCAAAAGCAGTGGCACCTCTGATCCTTTGGCTCTAGCGGCCCTGACTTGCCTGTCTCTGATGATTTCTGCAAGTTCATCATCATCAGCTTCGTCTTCTTCAGACGGTACTTGGAAAGCGACTTGTTTCTTTTGAGGACCTGGGCGAGGACCTTGTCCAGCAGTGGCCTTTGTCTTCAGCAGTGAGGGGCCAGCTGAGGAACTTGGTGCGGCTGAGGAACTAGCTGAGGCACCTGAGGCAATGGAAATGCCTGCAGTCCTTTGGCACGAGGCGAGATGCACAGGTGCTGAGGATTTAGTCGGAATAGCTGAGGGCTTTGGCGGAGGAGCTGAGGACTTTGGAGGAACAGGAGCAGCATGAGGAATTGGACGTGAGGGCTTTGAGGATTCTGGCCGTGAGGGCATTGCTGAGGAACTTGGCCTTGAGGGCATTGTTGGTGAAGCACTTGGCTTGCGCGCAGGCTTCTTTGACATAGCCTTCTTTGGCTTGACAGCAGAGGCCTCAGCAAAGGCAGCAGTAGCAGCAGAGTCTTCATTGAATTTCCTCACTGCTTCTCTGGCTTGCTTAGCCAACTTGGCTTGGCGCTTGGCCCATTCATTAGGATAGTCCTCACCGCGCTTAAGGCTGGTGGGATCAGCGATTTGGCCAGGTGCCAATGGAGGTCTTGGGCATGGAGGATTGAGTGCGAATTTCTTCATGTACTTCGGAGTGACATATCTGTATTCCCTCCACTCTCTTGCCCATCTCCTCTCTATCTTCTGAATGCGCACTTTGCGCTCATTCTTGGTTTCCTCAGTAGGTGTGCAGTACCCAGCATATATTTCATTAGGGATCTCAAACGTTGTATTTACCTCACGCCTCTTTCCTCCCTTCTGTGGCTTCTTACCATCAGCCATTTTCTTCAGCTGAGGAATTTGAACAATTGAATTCTCTGAAGAAGTATGCAACTTTTCTTCGAGGAACGCTGCAAATGAGTTAAGTTGATGAGAACCTAGTGATTCAGCAGCTGACATGTGTACTTGTGAACAGAGTATAGTTGCGAGGAATTTGGAGAGGTCATATGCGTTCTCAGAAGGTTTTGTAAAAAGAACAAGTTAGAGGAATTTGACCAGATGAGTCTTGAAGAATTTTACTAAGCGTTCTTTGTCTTAGGTTCCAGAGATGTGTAGATTAAAAATCCACACATTTGAGGAATCTTAAAGAAAAACATGGCTTAGAGAAACGAATCAAGAACAGATGACCTGTGAGGTGTTTAGTGTGTGAATCTATGAAGAAAAACACCTTTGAAGATTTTGAAGATAATCATTCGAATCAACGAGGGTAGTAAAAGTAACTTTTAATTACCCTGGACGAAGAACACGACGAACTGGAGTGAGGAGATGTGAAGTTCGTCTGTGCAGATCTTCCACGCCC
The DNA here is from genome assembly GCF_018294505.1 of Triticum aestivum. NCBI lineage: Eukaryota > Viridiplantae > Streptophyta > Magnoliopsida > Poales > Poaceae > Triticum > Triticum aestivum. Next base: position 471,367,511 of record NC_057809.1, read on the forward strand.
TAACTTGGCGGAGGAAGACGGCTACGGCGGCGGTGGAGTGAAGATTTCCGCGGTCGGCGCGAGTACGTCGGCGACGAGGTCGAGGCAGTGAAGCTCTTCCTCACCGGCGGCGATGAAATAGCGGCGGCGCTAGGGTTTGAGAAGCTCGAGCTGGAGAGAGATCGAGCGGAGTAAAAGAAGTGAGGAAGGGAAGGAGGGGTATTTATAGCCACGGTGAAAAACTGCTCGCCCGAAGAAATTGGACGAACGTGCCCCTGACCCTTCTCATTCGCATGACATGTGTCACCCATGTAGTGAGAGGTGGAGATGGTGTTAGATCGTGGGTGAGTGGATAAGTGTATTGTGGGATGCGGAACGGTTTGAGCGGCAAAGCCGAAAATTTCGATAAGATAGGTTTTAAAGTTCCGTTCGCAATTTCTTCAGCTGACAAGGACATAGTGAAGATTTTGAATGAGTTTCAAATAGAACGCACATGAAGAATTTGTGAACAGATTGGGTTGAGTATAGCATAGAGGGGAAGGGTCCGATCACATTCACTTAGCAGAAAACCAACTTGAAGAAATAGCAGTAAGTGAATGCTGTAGAGGACATAAACTCATATATATATATAGCCAATGAAGAAAAACGACGGAACCAGTGAAGACTATGCAAAGTTGAAGAATATGAATAATTTGAGGAATTTCAACTTTTGGTGGTGGCGTGATCCACCGTATAAGAATGATGATTTCAGACACCGCGTACAATTATCGTAGGGTTCTGAGAATCAAATTCTTCATTAATTTCTTCACACTAAGAGTGTTATTCTTCATTGACTGAAGAAAAACGTTTCTTCATGTGTTGCACATCTAAGTCATCAATTTTGCATAAGTGTTAGGATGAGTGTCCTTTTCAATGAACATTCGAAGATTCTAGGATATTTAGCTCACACCGCAACTTGCTAAATCTCTTCTCATCCAAGGGCTTTGTGAAGATATCGGCTAGTTGTTCTTCAGTCTTCACATGCTCAATAGAAATGTCGCCCTTCAACACATGATCACGAAGAAAATGATGACGAATCTGAATGTGCTTTGTCTTCGAGTGCTGAACTGGGTTGTGAGCAATCTTGATGGCACTCTCATTGTCACAGAAGAGAGGCACATTCTTCATGTTGATGCCGTAGTCCTTGAGAGTTTGCTTCATCCATAGCAATTGGGCACAACAAGAACTAGCGGCAATGTACTCAGCTTCAGCAGTAGATAGTGATATGCAGTTCTGTTTCCTCGAGGACCAACAGACCAAAGATCGTCCGAGGAAATGACATGTACCAAATGTTGACTTGCGGTCCACACGATCACCAGCATAGTCAGAGTCAGAATATCCAATGAGATCAAAAGCTGAGCCCTTGGGGTACCATAATCCAAGTGTTGGTGTGTGAGCTAGATATCGAAGAATATGCTTCACAGCCTTATGGTGTGATTCCTTCGGTGTAGCTTGAAATCAGGCACACATGCAAACACTAAGCATTATATCTGGCCTAGATGCACATAAGTACAATAAAGAACCTATCATGGAGCGGTATACCTTATGATCGAAGTCAATACCATTTTCATCAGTGCACAGATGGCCATTTGTGGGTATAGGAATTTTGACGCCTTTGCAATCTTGCATGCCGAATTTCCTCAGTACATCCTTGAGGTATTTCTCCTGAGATATGAATATGCCATTGCGTTGTTGACGAATTTGAAGACCTAAGAAGAATTTCAACTCTCCCATCATAGACATTTGATATTCTTACCTCATCATATAGGCAAATTCATCACTGTAACATTGGTCAGTACAGCCAAAGATAATATCATCAACATATATTTGGCACACAAACAATTCACCATCATAAGATTTAGTGAAAAGGGTAGGGTCGAGTGAACCGGGTTTGAAGCCTTTCGTCATGAGGAATTCCTTCAAAGTATCATACCAAGCCCGTGGGGCATGCTTGAGGCCATAGAGGGCCTTGTTGAGTCTGAAGACTTTGTCAGGATTCTTTGGATCTTCAAAACCTGGGGGTTGAGCAACATATACTTCTTCCTCAAGCTTACCATTGAGGAATGCACTTTCACATCCATTTGATATAAAGTGATATCATGATGGTTAGCATAAGCAAGTAATATGCGAATAGCCTCAAGTCTAGCAACAGGTGCAAAAGTTTTATCAAAATCAATTCCTTTAACCTGTGTGTAGCCTTGAGCTACAAGTCGTGCATTATTCCTCACCACAAGGCCATTTTCATCTTGCTTGTTGCGGTAGATCCACTTTGTGCCGATGATATTGTGCTTGCGAGGATCTGGATGTTTGACCAGTTCCCAGACATTGTTGAGCTTGAACTGATGTAATTCTTCTTGCATGGCCTGAACCCACTCAGGCTCTAGAAATGCTTCATCTACCTTAGTGGGCTCTGTAATAGAGACAAAAGCATAGTGCCCACAAAAGTTAGACAAATGTGAAGCTTTTGAGCGTGTGAGAGGACCTGGCACTTTGATGTCATTGATGATCTTTTCGACTTGCACTTCTTTTGCAATGCGAGGATGAGCTGGTTATCGTTGAAGAATTTGATCAGCGTTTTCTTCAGCACCATTTTCTTCAGCATTTTCTTTAGGTGCATTAGCTCGATGTTCTTCATGTTCTGGAATGAATTCTTCAGCAGATTCTTCAGTAGGAATGACATCCTCAGTAGCCTTGAACTTGATAGTTTCCTCCGGTGCTGGTTCATCTATCACAGTAGGTAGGTGCTCTCTTTGCGAGCCATTAGTTTCAACGAACCGCACATCTACAGTTTCAACAACTTTGTGAAGAACGTTGTTGAAGACTCTGTAGGTGTGCGAGTCCTTTCCGTAACCAAGCATAAAACCTTCATGTGCTTTTAGTGCAAATTTTGAGTTGTGATGAGGATCTCTAATCCAACATTTAGCACCGAAGACTTTGAAATAACTTACATTGGGTTTCTTATCAGTGAGGAGTTCATAGGCAGTCTTTTTGAAGAATTTGTGAAGATATACTCTGTTGATGATGTGGCATGCAGTATCAATTGCCTCAGTCTAGAAACAACGAGGCGTTTTGTATTCATCAAGCATAGTGCGAGCCATCTCAGCAAGAGTCCTGTTCTTGCACTCCACGATGCCGTTCTGCTGAGGAGTATAAGGAGCAGATAACTCATGAGTAATACCAAGTTCATCAAGATAGTCATCGAGACTAGAATTCTTGAACTCAGTGCCATTGTCACTTCTTACATGCTCGATCTTCACACCAAAGTTGGTTGAAGCCCTCGAGGAAAATCGTTTGAAGACTTCTTGCACTTCATGTTTGTAAGTAACAAGGTGTACCCATGTGTAGCGAGAATAATCATCAACAATAACAAAGCCATATTGAGATGCTTCATTTGAAATAGCAGAATAATGATTAGGACCAAAGAGATCCATGTGAAGCAATTCAAATGGGCAAGTGGTGTTCATGATAGTCTTTGCTGGATGCTTGGCCTTGGTCATCTTCCCAGCTTCACAGGCTCCGCATAGGTGATCCTTGAGGAATTTGACATTCTCGATGCCAATGACATGCTTCTTCTTCGCAAGCGTGTGCAAATTCCTCATGCCTGCATGACCAAGTCGTCGATACCAGAGCCAGCCTTCTGAAGCTTTTGCAAGTAAGCACACGGCTGGTTGTGGTCCTATAAAGAAATCAACAATATACAGGTCTCCTCTCCTAAAGCCTTCGAAGACTTTGGAATTTTCAGCTTCCATAACCACAACACAATGGTACTTGCCAAAGATAACAACCATATCAAGATCACAAAGCATTGAGACAGACATAAGGTTGTATCCTAAGGACTCAACAAGCATGACTTTGTCCATGTGTCGATCCTTTGTAATCGTAACCTTACCTAGACCCAATACCTAACTTTTGCCTTTGTTAGCAAAGATGATATGCTTCAGATGCAACGGAGATAATGGAGCATCCATCAATAGATTCTTGTCACCAGTCATGTGTTTTGTACATCCACTATCGAAGACCCACTCAGTGGCTTTGGGTTGATCATCCTGCAGATGAATTAGTGCAGCTTACAAACTCATATACTTCATCAGTGAAGAATATGACATCAATTCATCAGATCAATTTCATCAAGTAAAAGAACTGATAAAGCAATATGAGGACGTGAGAAATGAAAGTTCATTTCTTCATGATTAGCCTGCGTCCTATCAGGCATACTCAGGTCTCCAGCAAATTCTTCAGACGATTACGTACGTCTGGAGACCTGACCCTGCAGAAGAGATTAGTTCTTTTTCTTCACCACCCACATCTGAAGGAGTGGCAAAGAGTTCATCATTTTGCGAGCTCCATACGAGAAGGATGGCATAGAAGCCAGTCCATTTCGTTTCACATAAGAAGGGTTAGAGTAAGCATAAAAGTATGCAGAGAAATTCTTCGAGGAATTATGGACATAATGATTTGAAGAATAATGCACATATCCATAATCCTTCGATCTTCCCTGCGAAACAGACAGGTTAGCACGATGATGTTCATATGAGGACTTTGATCCATATGAGGAATTTGGTCTGTATGAGGACTTGAATCCATATGAAGAATTTGGTCCATATGAAGAATTTGATCTGGGGTTCCTATTCTTCACAGGTGGCGTCATGATGACATTCACCTAAAGATTTTCAAGGCATCTTTTGGGAACCCAGATTTTCTTCATAGGGGAGCCGTTCCTGCAGTTAGTGCCAACATATCTAGCAAATACTTCACCATTCTGATTTTTGAATAGTTTATAGTTGGAGTCAATTGACTCATCATCAGAATGAGGAGATTCACATGCAAATCCAGATAAGTTAGATGGATCAACTGGAGGTCCCTTTGCAGCAACCCATGTAGTTTTGGGGTACTGCTCAGGCTTCCAATATGTACCATCAGCATTGAGTTTCCTCTCAAAGGCAATACCCTCTTTCCTAGGGTTCCTGTTGAGGATCTGCTTTTTAAGCACATCACAAAGAGCCTGATGCCCTTTGAGGCTTTTGTACATGCCTGTCGTGTACAATTCCTTCAACCCTGCATCATCAGTGATACTGGCAATGTCCTCAGATGAGGAATTAGTGATAGCAGAGGTATGTGAAGAATTTGAAACATTAGCAGCATTTTAACATTCAGGTGAAGAATTAGCAGATTCACGTTCAATGCACTTCAAGCATGGAGGAACAAATTCTTCCTGAGAAGCGTTGATATGTTGAGCAAGTAATGAATCGCGCTCCTTCTAAAGATCTTCATAACTCACTCTTAGCTTCTCAAGATCTTGCTTTCTTTGAAGAAATTCATAAGAAAGCTTATCATGATCAGATAAAAGAGTGTTATGTTGATCTTGAAGGGTGTCATACTTAGTATGAAGTCTCTGAAGACTTTCAGCCAAAGCTTTTGACTGATCCATTTCTTCACCCAACATATCATCGCTCTTATTTAGCATGTAGTAAACCTTTTCCAAAGCTCTTTGTTGTTTAGTGGCAAGGGAAGCAAGTTTGACATAGCTGGGTCCAAATTCATCACCAGATTCATCATCACTAGACTCGGATAGGTAGCATTCAGTTACCTCAGCATCTTTTGCCATAAGGCATGATGTAGAAGATGATGATTCTGGTTCGAATGTCATCGCTTTGAGAGATTCCTTGAAGTCCTCAAACCAAGGATCATGACAGGTTCGATGACCTTCATAGACCTCAGAGAGACGGTCCCAGACGAGCTTCGCATGATCGAGATGCATGATATTCCTGAACTGATTTTGTGACAGACTGGAGCAGATGACATCCTTCGCCGTGAGGTTGAGAAGAGTGTACTTGCGAATGTCATCAGCTTCTGCCATCTTGCACAGATCGGTCAGACCAATCTCAGTGACGGTCCACAGCTCGCTGTTCATCTCCATGAGGCGTTTCTTCATCATGGCCTTCCACTTGGGATACTCGTGACCGTCAAAGATGGGGCATGTCACTTTCGTCATACCTGCGGTCGACATAACTAAAACTCCAGGCGGTTAAACCAAAATCACACAAAACAAGGGAGTACCTTGCTCTGATACCAATTGAAAGTGCGTTATATCGACTAGAGGGGGGTGAATAGGCGATTTTTATGAAATTCTTCACTGGGGAATTTGCTAGTGAGGAAATTCCTTAGCGAAGAACTACCAGCAGCGGAATGAGTACTCAAAAGTAAAGATAACAGAATACAAGCATAGTCATCATGATGAAATGAAGACAGGCACAGAGTACAGAAGCGTAAACACAGGATAACATAGGATGAAGACAAACAGACTAAAGAAATTGAACTGAGGAAATTGAGAAAGTCTTCAGTCAAAGTCTTCAAACACATATATGAACAAGCACACAACACAGTTATGAGGAAATGAAAGAGTTGAGGAAATAGAACCAATAAGCTTGGTGAAGACAATGATTTGGTAGACCAGTTCCAACTGCTGTCTCAGTTGTACGTCTGGTTGGAGCGGCTGAGTATTTAAACTCGAGGACACACAGTCCCGGACACCCAGTCCTTAACATGTAGCTCAGGACACCCAGTCCTCACCGTATTCTCCTTGAACTAAGGTCACACAGACCTCGTCCAATCACTCGTGGTAAGTCTTCAGGTGACTTCCAAACCTTCACAAACTTGGTCACTCGGCGATCCACAATTCCTCTTGGATGCTCTAGACCATGATGCCTAACCGTCTGGAAGAAGCACAATCTTCAAAGGTAACAAGCGTCGGATCCACGCAGGATCAATCTCTTCAGTGATGCTCAATCACTTGGGGTTTGTAGGTGTTTGGGTTTTGGGTTTTTGGTTTTTCCTCACTTGATGATTTTCGCTCAAAGTCCTTGGAGGATGGGTTGCTCTCAAATGACAAGTGTTAGTTTCTCTCGGAGTAGCCAACCAGCTAGTGGTTGTAGGGGGCGGCTATTTATAGCCTAGGGAGCAGCCCGACATGATAAGACATAAATGCCCTTCAATGATATGACCGTTAGGTGGATAGATATTTTGGGACAGCTGGCGCATAGCACAGCAACGGTCGAAATTTTGAGTAGCAAAATCCTTAGGGCTATCACGTTCCTCATTGTGTAGGAAATCCACACTGGCGAATTCCTAACTCCTCAGTCAGAACAAATTCCTCAGAGACCAGAAGAACTTCGTCTCTGTCACTGAAGAATATGACTGTACTGTATGAGATTTCCAATGGCTTCACTCGAAGGGATTGGTAGGTGTAGGATTTTGAGTTGAGCATCACATGGAAATTTTTTCTTAGTATTTCCTCGACCCCCTTTAACAGTACGGTGTTCCCTATGACTCAAGAAAGAGAAAATGAAACTATGAAAACAAAAGTCTTCACGCTTTATGTTCCTCGAATGAATACCAAGTCTTCAAGGCCACACCATTTTCTTCACTTTCAAAGTCTTCAGAAAGTATTCAGAATACCAAAGTCCTCAGACGAAGAACTTCATTTTTAGGGGTCGACTTTCTCTGTAAATATCAAACTCCTCATAGACTTATAGACCTGTGTACACTCATAAACACATTAGTCCCTTAACCTATAAGTCTTCAATACACCAAAATCACTAAGGGGCACTAGATGCACTTACAGTATTTGTTCTTCTCTTTCTACCACTCACATTTTTCTCTTGGAATGATGGATAGGCCAAGTACCTCTACCAACCCACTCTTCATTGAGCATGACGACAATATGAACTCCTACGTCACCAAGAGCCACCTCTTTGGTGCACAACGTGCTTTGCATCAAGAGCAACAAGCAATGAGTGAACGCATCAACAACCTCGCCGCCGACTTGCGACTCTCCAAGCAACGTACAAGGGATTACTTTGACCACAAGCTCGACGTTCACAAGCAAGAGAACGACACAAGAATGGACGAGATTCGCGCTTTGTTGCTCAACCGCTCTTCTTCCACTTCGTCTTCATCAAGAAGGAGCCACTCAAGTCGACACTCTGACTTCACCCTTTTCGGCTCAAGTAAACCGACATCGAACACTCTTCGACATGCTGCGCGCCACGATCGTCAAGCAAGCCTCAATCCCTTGCGCGACACCAACTCTCAAGAGCACTTACAACATCAAACCCAAGAGGCTTTTGCGCTAGCACGAGAAAGGCAACGACAACGCCAACATGAAGCAGAAGAGCGAGCGCGTTTACACCAAGAAGGACAAGATGCCGAGGCACAACGTCAAGAGCAACAATTGTGAGATGCTCAAGCACTTGAGGCGCAACAAGCCCTCCAAGATGCAAGTCGAGCCATAGCCAACTGAGGCCGACAAGCTCGTGAACATGAAGAAGCACTTCGTGAAGAAGCTAACGAAAGAAGATTTCAAGCTCGCGTGCATCGTCAAGTTCCTCAAGTTCCTCCTCGAGCTCGACAAGATCCTCCACAAGCTCGCCAAGAACATCAAGTTCAACAAGAGCATGAAGACAATGGACATCCTCCATGACAAGAGCAACACGAGGATGACAACCCGCCTCACCAAGAGCAACACGAGTTTGACAATGATCAACAACATGGACGTCATCATCCCCGACCCCAACACAATGAAGAGCAACGCTACAACAAGCTCAAGTTCACCATGCCCAAGTTCAATGGAAGCAACGATCCTGAAGAGTATCTTTCATGGGCATTAAAGGTCGACAAAATCTTCTGTTTGCACAACTATGAAGAAGAGAAGAAGATCACGATGGCATCCCTTGAGTTTCAAGACTATGTCCTCATTTGGTGGGAACAAGTCATCGAGCACCGAGAGGCAAGAGGTGAACCACCCATAACTACTTGGGCGCAAATGAAGGATGTCATGAGAGCGCGCTTTGTGCCTACCTACTACAACTGTGACCTCTTCAAGAAACTTCAACTACTCAAGCAAGGAACCAAGAGCGTTGAAGAGTACTACAAGGAGATGGAGATTGCCATGATAAGAGCCAATGTTACGGAAGATGGTGAGAAAACAATGGCATGTTTATTGAATGGACTCAACCATCCTATCAAGAAGATCACCGACTTCCAACCATACTCGAATCTCATCAAGCTAGTGCATCAAGCTACCAAAGCGGAATGTCAAGTGCAAGACAATTACAAGTATGCCAAGTTCTCATCCAAGTCATACGGCTTCTCCAACATCCAAGCTTTAACGACTCCAACACCATCTACCAAGCCTTCTACAAGCGACGTCGACAAATCGAGTTCCAAGAAAGCTTCGTCAACTCCAAGTCATCCTCCTACAGCAAGCAACTTCAAGCCGAGAGCTTCATCATCATCAACCCACACCGATGAGACCGTCAAGACAAGTTCCTTCAAATGCTTCACATGCGGAGGCCGAGGCCACAAGTCCTATGATCCTCAACGATGACGTCACTTACGACTCAATGAGTGCAGGGGAAATGGACGCCATCGAGCAAGTTGCCATGCACCGGCAAGTGAACGATGAAGAGGAACAAGTCTTTTGCGATGAAGATTCAAGTCCCGCTCTTGTTGTCTCCAATGTCTTGACTCTCCAACATCACCAAGAAGAAGACCAAAGATGCCATATCTTTCATATCAAGGCCGGCATCAATGGAAGCTTTGTCAAGGTCATCATCGATGGAGGGAGTTGTCATAACCTCGCAAGTGAAGAACTTTGCTCCAAGCTCCAATTGCCCAAGACGAATCACCCACATCCCTACAAAGTTCAATGGCTTAGTGACTCCGGCACTATCCAAGTCAAGCATCGAGTACACATCTCCTTCAAAATTGGTGCCAACGAAGACACTTTGGAGTGTGACATCATTCCAATGACTGTTTTCCACCTTCTCCTTGGACGCCCATGGCAATTTGATAGAGGTGTCATCCACAACGGCCGAACGAACCATTACATCTTCAAGATGAAAGGAAAGGAGTACGTACTTCGCCCCATGTATCCAAGCCAAGTGATCGCCGACAAGCAAGCCACCCATCATGGAGAGAATAGTGAGAGAGCGAGCCACCAAAAAGAGAGTGAGCGCCACAATCCCAAATCGAGCGCCTCCATGATGAGCGAAAAGAAGAACTTAGTCATATTTGCTACCAAAAGTGAGATAAGAGGAGTGTGTGAGAACCCATCTAGTGTGATACACTATGTCCTTTTGTGCAAGGACAATACAACACAAGCTAACACCTCTCACGCTCTACCTTTAGTGTTATCTTCTCTTTTACAAGAATTTCAAGATGTTTTCCCCGATGAGCCACCTCCCGGACTACCTCCACTACAAGGCATCGAGCACCGCATCGACCTCATCCCCGGAGCACCTCTTCCGAACAAAGCTCCATACCGCGTCAACCCCGAAGAAACCAAAGAAATACAAAGGCAAGTAAAGCATCTCATAGACCATGGACATGTGCGTGAAAGTTTGAGCCCTTGTGACGTCCCGGTCATTCTTGTGCCAAAACGAGACGGTAGCTTTCGCATGTGCTCCAATTGTAGACCTATAAATGCTATCACCGTTCGCTATAGGTATCCCATTCCACGCCTTGATGATATGCTTGATGAACTTAGTGGTGCCACTATATTTTCCAAAATTGATCTCAAGAGTGGTTACTATCAAATCCGCATACAAGAGGGTGATGAATGGAAAACCGCTTTCAAAACCAAGTTTGGGTTGTATGAGTGGTTAGTCATGTCTATGGTCTACGGAAGCACCATGTACTTGTATGCGTCTTATGAATCATGTCTTTTGCCCTTACATCGGTGTGTTTGTTGTGGTCTACTTCGATGATATCCTTGTTTATAGCAAATCTCTTCAAGATCATGTCACCCATGTTCGAACCGTTTTGCAAACTCTTCGAAACGAGCATCTCTTTGTTAACATGGAAAAGTGCCTCTTCGGCGTGGATAAGCTCGTTTTCTTGGGTTTTGTTGTTTCCTCTAAGGGTGTTCATGTTGATGATTCCAAGATCAATGCTATTAAGACTTGGCCCCAACCAACCAACTTGCATCAAGTGCGTAGCTTTCTTGGCCTTGTGGGTTTCTATCATCGCTTTGTGAAAGATTTTAGCACCATTGCTTCGCCTTTGCATGCTTTGAGCAAGAAGAATGCGCCCTTTGTTTGGGGACCATCCCAAGATACCGCTTTCAATGAGCTTAAGAATTTGCTTACTCATGCTCCCGTGCTTGCATTACCCAACTTTGACAAACCCTTTGAGATTCATTGCGATTCTAGTGGTAATGGCATAGGAGGTGTGTTAACGCAAGAGAAGCGCCCCATAGCTTACTTTAGTGAGAAACTTTCTGGAGCGCAACTCAATTACCCCAGCTATGACAAAGAGCTCTATGCTTTTGTGCGTGTTTTGCATGAATGGGAACACTATCTTCGTCCTCATGAATTCATCATTCATACCGATCATGAAACGCTCAAGTATCTTAAGGGCCAAACCAAGTTGAAAAAGCATCATGCTAAATGGAGTGAATTTATTGAGTCTTTTCCTTATGTCATCAAGTACATTAAAGGTAAGGAAAACATTGTGGCGGACGCTCTTTCCCGCATATGCATGCTTGTTACTCAACTTGAATTGGATGTCATTGGCTTTGATCACATAAAAGACTTGTATGAGCATGATCCTACTTTTGCTACTCCTTATGCCAAATGTTTGACGCATACATCTTGGGAACGCTATTACATCAAAGATGGATATCTTATGAGAGCTAACAAGCTTTGCATCCCCGAGTCTTCTCTTCATTTTTTGCTTTTGCAGGAATCTCCTGGAGGCGGCTTAATGGGACATTTTGGACATGACAAGACATTTGCCACGCTCTCCAAGAACTATTTTTGGCCTAAGATGTTTCGTGACGTCAACCGCTTCACCAACCGATGCTCTACATGTCGCAAAGCTAAGTCTAAAGCTCAATCCCATGGCCTTTACATACCTCTCCCAAATTCATATCAACCATGGGAAGATATTAGCATGGATTTTGTACTTGGATTGCCTAGGACTAGAAATGGAAAGGATTCGGTATTTGTCGTTGTGGATCATTTCTCTAAGATGGCACAGTTCATTCCTTGCAACAAGATAGATGATGCTTCACATGTTGCCAATCTCTTTTGTAGGGACATATTGTGTCTACATGGAGTGCCAAAGACGATCGTCTCAGACCACGACGTCAAGTTCCTAAGCTACTTTTGGAAGACCCTATGCGCCAAGCTTGGAATCAAGCTATTCTTCTCCACGGCGTATCATCCACAAACCGACGGCCAAATGGAGGTGACCAGCCGCACACTCTCCGCTCTACTTCGAGTACTCATCAAGAAGAACATCAAGGAGTGGGAGGAGTGTCTACCTATCGCCGAGTTCGCCTACAACCGAGCAAAACACTTAACAACCGGCAAGTCCCCCTTCGAGGTCGTCTACGGATTCAACCCATTGTCACCATTGGACATTCTTCCTCTACCACTCCAAGAGTGCATCAATTTGGACGCAAGTGCACGTGTGAATCATCTCAAGAAGGTGCATGAAGATACAAGGCATACCATCGAGCGCAAAGTACAACGACTTGCGACCAAGCTCAACATCAACAAGCACCCTATGGTATTCAACATTGGAGATCTTGTGTGGCTACACCTTCGCAAGGACCGCTTTCCTCAAGAACGCAAGTCCAAACTTCGACCACGAGCAGATGGACCCTTCAAGGTGCTTGCACGCTACAACAACAACACATACAAGATCAACATTCCACGCGACAAGTACTCCGTGAGTGACATCTTCAACGTCAAAGATCTCTCTCCCTACCATGGTGATGAAGAATTTGATCCGAGGACGGATCTTCCCCAAGGGAGGGGAGATCATGCGCAGCATCCCAAGGTCATCCTCATGGACCTACCATCGCCTCACCAAGTGCCTAGCGGACCCATGACACGAGCACGTGCAAGAGCTCTCGAAACTGAGGTGACATCTCTCCTCTCACACTTCCACTTCGATACACATGAGACATGGCTACTACCTCAAACGGAGACATTGTGCATACTCAGGTATCTAGGAGTTGTCCATGAAGAAGCTAAGGAGCAAGGAGAAGAAGAAGAGGAAGATGGACGTGAAGACGGAGAAGAAGAAGAGATGCGAAAGAAGCTACAGGCTCCGGACGACCGACCTGGACAAGACGTCCGACGATCTCCAGGCTCCGAATGTCCGACCCAGACCAGGCGTCCGACACCCCCTCACCCGAGGCAAAACGACGGAATTCCGAGGCCTCCCGGACGACCGACCCCGACCGGACGTCCGACCGAAGCACACCTGAGCCAAATCTACAGACATCGACAGGCACCGGACGTCCAGACCCTCGCGAGCCTACGGACGACCGGTGACTCCCAGACGTCCGACGCCTGTGTGCTGCCATATGTTGGGACGCAGCCCATGTACCCCCCACTTCACCCCCCCCCTTTGCACTAAGACTATATATAGACCTCCTATTCCTCCTAGCTAGGGTTAGCATTGGTTTAGCTCATATTTAGAGATAGAGCATTGCTCATCAACTTCGGATCTACTCCACGAGAGAGACCGCGTGTAACACCCCGGATATGACTTCCCCAATTTGTACTCCAACTCTTGCCATTTCCGGCGTTAAGTTATTTGATTTTCTCGGGTTCGGGTCTTTGTCTCCGTGTGTTGTTATCGTTGTCATGCATCTCATATCATGTCATCATGTGCATTGCATTTGCATACGTGTTCATCTCATGCATTTGAGCATTTTCCCCGTTGTCCGTTTTGCATTCCGGCGCTTCGTTCTCCTCCGGTGGTCATTTCTACCTTTCTTTCGTGTGTGGGGATTAAACATTTCCGGATTGGACCGAGACTTGCCAAGCAGCCTTGGTTTACTACCGGTAGACTGTCTGTCAAGTTTCGTATCATTTGGACTTCGTTTGATACTCCAACGGTTAACCGAGGGACCGAAAAGGCCTCGTGTGTGTTGCAGCCCAACACCCCTCCAAGTTGGCCCAAAACCTACCAAAACCCTCTCCGTCATCTAGAGCGTTCGATCACGATCGCGTGGCCGAAACCGCACCTCATTTGGACTCTCCTAGCTCCCTCTATGCCTATTTAAAGACAC
>NC_057809.1:471381945-471391479 GCF_018294505.1 Triticum aestivum
CCCGGCGCCGCCTCCGCCTTCCGCCTCCGCCGCACCCCTCCGGCCGGCGTGCCCCCATCTCCAAGTCCGGTGAGCTCCAAGTCCGACTCCGGCCATCCTCGTTTTGCGTGCTCCGGCGAGATCTGATCTGGATCTGGAAACCCTAGGGTTGACCCCTTGTTTTTTTCCTAAGTCTGCAGTTTATATGCCCTTGTTCATCGCATCGTAACTCCGCATCCATAGCTCCGTTTTGGGCATATAGCATATCAAAATGTTCATCTCAGAGAGTACATAATTTCATTCCATTGCATCATTTCCATTTGAGTTCATCTTGATGCCTGAAATGCTATTAGAAGAGTGCTACTTGAGATAATTGTCAGATCTGCTGCTCCATTTAGCTATTTGTCATTTTTGCCATGATTATTGTGTGCATGATATGCCCATGAGCTCTGCATATGTTTTGTTAAGGGTTTTGCCATCTTTCTAGAGGTGCAACCCATGTATTTTTGTGATGTGTGTGGTGACTAGCACAAGCTTGCAAAGTGAGGCACTTGGTAATGCTGATTTCAGGGACTTAGCATTTCCACTAAGTCCTTGAGCTGTTTATTTTATATGGCCATATGTTCATGTTGTTTCCTAGTGATCCGTGCCCCTTTTGAGGATGATCAGTACGGATGTTTTGTTAATCTTGTAGTGCTCTATTCATCCATGTCCTTGTTTGCAATTATGGAGCACCCTAGCTTGAGTCAATCGAGCTCTACTTTTGCTACTTCGTGAATCTGGGCAGATTGTCTACTTGTTAGTGATTTTGCCGAGGATGTTGTAGTTGATCCGTGCATGCTATGCTATTGTTCTTGCCATGTCTAGCTTGCATTTTGTGTATTCTTGATGGGTGTATGCTTAGCTAGTCATGACTTGCTCCGTAGTGAGTGCATCGAGCTCGTAAATATGCCTACTTGATATCTGTTTCAGCATGCTCCAGTTTTCCCTAAGTCTGAGAACTGATTATGTTTTTGCCATGTTCACATGCTTGCAAATGTATTTTCTGATCCCTTTTGGCTCAAGGTCACTAAGGGACTTTTGTTAAGCTCTTTGAGTAGCTCCATGCCATGCTTTACTTTGCCATGTTCAGGTCCTGTAGCATATAGTTTTGTTGCTCCGAAGAGTGCTATCTGATCTGAAATTCCAGACAAGTGTTAATTTCACTAAGTTTGAGATCTGTTTACCATATGCATTTTTGCCATGCTTGTTTGAACCTGTTAATGGATGAATTGGCCGTAGCTCAATGCTAGACTTTTGTTAAGCATCATGAATGAATCCCTGCATTTTGATGCCATGTTTGGGTGTTGTAGCTTGTTCATCTCATTGCATTTAGATGGCTACTTGCGGTAAATCGCAGACCGGTGTCATATTTGAATTGCTTGCCATTTCCAAAACGTAACTCCGATTCCGGCGTTCTTTATATCGTTTTCAAGCGATTTCATCTCACCTTTCCAGTGGCACGCTTGAATTTCCAAGTTGAGGCCAGGTTCATGCATTCCTTGTCAAATCTTGCATATGCATCCCGCATTGCATCCCACATAGCATACCATCCTTGCATCATATTGTTTGATCCTTGCACGTGGTTGATTGTGTCCTTGTTGCTTGTTTGTCTTGTTTGGGTAGAACCGGGAGACGAGTTCGCTAACGAGGAGCCCGTTGAGTTTGCTTTCGAGGATCCGGTCAACTCTGACAACTTTGCAGGCAAGATGATCATACCCTCGAAATCACTACTATCTTTGCTATGCTAGATTGCTCGCTCTTTTGCTATGCCAATGCTACGATGCCTACCACTTGCTTTCAAGCCTCCCAAATTGCCATGTCAAACCTCTAACCCACCATGTCCTAGCAAACCATTGATTGGCTATGTTACCGCTTTGCTCAGCCCCTCTTATAACGTTGCTAGTTGCATGTGAAGATTGGAGGCCGTTCCTTGTTGGAACATTCATTTACTTGTTGGGATATCATTATATTGCCATGTTATCTTAATGCATCTATATACTTGGTAAAGGGTGGAAGGCTCGGCCTCTCGCCTAGTGTTTTGTTCCACTCTTGCCGCCCTAGTTTCCGTCATATCGGTGTTATGTTCCCGGATTTTGCATTCCTTACGCGGTTGGATTATAATGGGAACCCCTTGATAGTTCGCCTTGATTAAAGCTTTTCCAGCAATGCCCAACCTTGGTTTTACCATTTGCCACCTAGCCTCTTTTCCCTTGGGTTCCCGGAGCCCGAGGGTCATCTTATTTTAGCCCCCCTGGGCCAGTGCTCCTCTGAGTGTTGGTCCAAACTAGAGTCCTGTGCAGCGCCCCCTCGGGGAAACTCGAGGTTTGGTTTTAGTTGTATGGAGAGCTCATCTGAGTGTGCCCTGAGAACGAGATATGTGCAGCTCCTATCGGGATTTGTCGGCACATTCGGGCGGTGTTGCTGGTCTTGTTTTAACCTGTCGAAGTGTCTTGAAGAACCGAGATACCGAGACTGGCCGGAATGTCTGAGGAGGAGGTCTATTCCTTTGTTGACCGTGAGAGCTTGTCATGGGCTAAGTTGGGACTCCCCTACAGGGATTTGAACTTTCGAAAGTCATGCCCGCGGTTATGGGCAGATGGGAATTTGTTAATGTACGATTGTAGATAACTTGAAGCTTAACTTATTTAAAATGAATCAACCGTGTGAGTTACCGTGATGGCCTCTTCTCGGCGGAGTCCGGGAAGTGGACACGCTGTTGGAGTAATGTTTTGCGCAGGTTGTCCTCTAGTTTCTCGCTCGCGCTTTGCATCCTCTTCTCGCTCTCTTTTGCGAACAGGATAGGCACCATATATGCTAGTCACTTGCTGCAGCTCCACATATATTTTTACCCTACCTTACCTATCAGCTTAAATAGTCTTGATCGCAAGGGTGCGAGATTGCTGAGTCCCTGTGGCTCACAGATTACTATTACACCAGATGCAGGGCCTGATGATTCCGCTCCAGGTGATGCGCTTGAGCTCAAGTGGGAGTTCGACAAAGACTCTCAACGATACTATGTTTTTTTCCTGATGATCAGTAGTGGTGCCCAGTTGGGGTGATCGGGACCGTGTCGCATGTTGGGTTATCTTTTATTTTGGCGCCGTAGTCGGGCCATGAGTGTTTGGATGATGTAATGTTATTTATGTACTTGATTGACGTGGCGAGTGTAAGCCAACTATGTTATCTCCCCTTTTATTACATATATATTACATGGGATGTTGTGAAGATTGCCTAACTTGCGACATATGCCTTCTATGCGATTATGCCTCTAAGTCGTGCCTCGACACGTGGGAGATATAGTCGCATCGAGGGTGTTACAAGTTGATAATCAGAGCCTTCCCCGACCTTAGGAGCCCCATTGCTTGATCGTTTTTAGCGGCCGAATTGTGTCTAGAAAAATGTTTTGAGTCATTTAGGAATTATATATCGGAGAGTTTAGGAATTCTTTTTACTTCCCAGTCTCCTCATCGCTCTGGTAAGGCATCCTGACGTAGAGTTTTGACTCTTCTCTTCTCAAATTTCACTAAAAAAAATTTAGGATCACGCGGGTATCTTGGAATCGTTCTGATGGTTTTACGATGAGAACATTGTCTTGGTGCCTCCTGTCAGGGGTTTTGTGGAAGTGTCCCGGGGAGTTGAGCTCTGAGGTGTTGTTGTCATAATTTTATCGTTGCAGTTCTGGAATGCCTGAGTTTAGTACGCCGACATAAAAAATCTCTTTTATGCAGTTCGTTGGTGAGATAACCTCGACGCCACCCAGTACTGGGGCGGGAGTTCGGGAGTATCGCCATAACTGGTATAACGGATGCTTTTTGAAGGTTGAGGTAGATGGTTTCCGAAGTTTTTCTCGGTTATGTGTTGAAGGATGGATACAGCTGGATGTAGGATTTGCTAGATCTGGGTGAGATATTATGCTTCCGCTGTATCCCCATCACCTGATTGCATAACCGGAAAGGTTCGGGAGTTTCATAGGTGGGAATTCTAGTAGCTCTAGTTCTTCTTCCACGGATATTTGGTTTGAGATTGGGATTTCTTACCGATTATTCGTTCTTGATCCGTACCTTATTGATTTATTTCTCTACCTAAATTCTAAGTGGCTTCTCAATTTATGGATATGTGACCATTTCAAGAGGAATGCATTCGTTCATTTTGTTCGGATGTGAAGACTATATGTTGCAATTTTCATTCCGTTGGATTCAGTTTCAATATTTGTCTATCAATGTGCTAATGGATGTCAACCTCTTCAGGATGGCTCCTCCAACGCGCACAACCCCGAATCCTGGTCCGCCACCACCTCCACCTCCTCCGGAGGCATGGCAAGCTGTGATGGCCGCAACCAATGCAAACACACAGTTGATCATGCAAATTCTCCAAGAGCGCAATCAAGGCAACCAAGGGAACCAAGGCAACAATCAGAATCACTTTGCTACACTCAACCAGTTCCTTGCTAATGGGCCAAAGACTTTCAACAATTGTGTTGAGGCAACCGATGCTGACGATTGGCTCGTGGATCTGTGCAAGCATTTCGAGTGCAGTAACGTCAGGCCTGAGGACTTTGTCAAGTTCGCTTCCTTCCAACTCAAAGACCAAGCTGCAGAGTGGTTCCAGCAGTACAAGGATTCCATAGGTGGACGTGTAATTACTTGGGATGAATTCCGTCAAGATTTCAGAGCTCACCATATCCCTAAGAGCGTGGTTGAAAGCAAGCGTGAGGAATTCCGCAACCTGAAGCAAGGCTCTTTGTGTGTCTATGACTACAACAAGTTGTTTCAGAAGCTCACCCGTTTTGCCAAGCAGGACGTCCCTGATGAGAAGAGCATGATATACCAGTTCAGGGGTGGTCTCAGAGAAGAAATCCAGCTAGCTCTTGTTCTCTTTGAGCCCTTGAGGTACGATGAGTTCTACAACATGGCATTGAAGCAAGAGGCTGCTCAATTGAGGTGTGATGCTTCCAAGAAGCGAGTCAGAGATGCTACTCCTTCTTCCTCTACTCAAGTGGCCAAGCAGCAGAAGTATTGGCTTCCTCCTCCTCCGTTCCGTCAGCCGTATCAGCAGAAGAGCAAAGGTGGCAGTGGATCTTCCCACCCACCCAACCCTGGCTTTCAGAACAAGACTTCGTCCCAACCTCCAAGATCGAGTGCTCCGTATCACCGTCCGCTTTCAGAGGTCACGTGCAACAAGTGCCAACAGAAGGGTCACTATGCCAACAAGTGTCTCAACCAGAGGCGTCTTCCTCCTCCTCCTCCTGTCAGATCGGCAAGTACAACTGTGGTCAAGCATAACCCCAAGCACGCCAAGGTCAACTTGATGAATGCAGCTCAGGCAGAGGATTCTTCAGATGTCATCATGGGTAATCTTCCAGTTAACGATATTCCTGCAAAATTTCTTTTTGACACTGGTGCATCGCATTGTTTCATTTCCAAACCTTTTGCATCGAAGTATGAGTGCGACTATCAGTATCTGCAAAATTCTTTGCAAATCGTGTCACCGGGCAAGCAAATGACAGCTAATTTCTGCGCCCCGGATATTACTATCACGTTGGGCGACTACAAATTTCTAGCTTCTCCTATTGTTCTGGGTGACTCGGATATTGATCTTATTCTCAGAATGGATTGGCTTTCTAAGCACAAGGCTCAGCTTGATTGTGCAGCCAGGCAGATTCAATTGACTCATTCGTCTGAGGATGTAATTGTCTTTGCCGCTCGTGATGATACCATCCATCTGTTTTCTCTCAATGAGAAGGGTGAACTCGATGCCATCTCGCAAATTCCAGTCGTTTGTGAATATCAAGACGTCTTTCCAGAAGAGCTTCCAGGAATGCCTCCGCACCGGCCAGTTGAATTCGTCATCGATCTTGAGCCTGGCACGGAACCTGTGTGCAAGCGTCCTTACAAGCTCGGACATGAAGAGTTGAAGGAGCTGAAGAAGCAACTTGATATTCAAGAAAGAATGGGTCTCATCCGGCCTAGTTCTTCTCCATGGGGTTGTGGTGTTCTTTTTGTGAGGAAGAAGGATGGAACGAACCGACTCTGTGTTGATTACCGTCCATTGAACAAGAAGACCATCAAGAACAAATACCCACTTCCCAACATCAACGAGCTGTTCGAACAACTCAAAGGTGCCCAAGTATTCTCCAAGCTTGATCTCCGTATGGGTTATCATCAGATTCAAATCCCTGAGCAAGATATTCCCAAGACGGCTTTCAGGACAAGCTATGGTTCATACGAATACACTGTCATGTCTTTTGGCCTCGTCAACGCTCCTCCGACGTTCTCTCGCATGATGAACTTCATCTTCAACGCCTACACCAATGACTTCGTTTTGGTCTATCTCGACGACATTCTGGTTTTCTCGAAGAACAAGGAAGATCATGCCAAGCACTTGCATTTGGTACTCGATAAGCTCAGAGAACACAAATTCTACGCCAAGTTCTCGTGCGAATTTTGGCTCGATGAGGTTCTTTATCTTGGTCATATCATCTCTGCCAAGGGCATTGCCGTGAATCCTGAGAAGGTGTCTGCAATTGTGAATTGGGAACCTCCTCAGAACGTGAAGCAACTCCATAGCTTCCTCGGTCTCGCAAGCTACTATCGAAGATTCGTTGAAAACTTTTCTAAGATCGCGAAGCCTCTCTCAAATCTTCTCCAGAAGCACGTCAAGTACGTTTGGTCTCCGGAGTGTGACATTGCTTTCAACACTTTGAAAGAGAAATTGATCACTGCTCCAATTCTAACTTCGCCCGATGAATCCAAGCTGTATGAGGTCTTTTGTGATGCCTCTCTCCAAGGTCTTGGCGCAGTGTTGATGCAAGAGAAGAAAGTTGTTGCTTATACCTCTCGCCAGTTGAAGCCCAATGAAAAGAACTACCCCACTCATGATCTTGAGTTGGCGGCAGTTGTGCATGCTCTTTTGACTTGGAGACATCTCCTATTAGGAAGAAAAGTGGACATCTTCACTGACCACAAGAGTCTCAAGTACATCTTCACTCAGCCTAATCTCAACCTCAGGCAAACTCGATGGGTCGAAATGATTCAAGAGTATAATCCGAGTATCGAGTATACTCCAGGCAAGGCCAATGTGATTGCTGACGCATTGAGCAGAAAGGCTTATTGCAACAGTCTTATTCTCAAGCCTTATCAACCCGAGCTTTGTGAAGCTTTCCGCAAACTTAATCTGCAAGTTGTTCCTCAAGGTTACCTCGCCAACCTTCAAGTATCTCCTACCTTGGAAGACCAGATTCGCCAAGCCCAGCTTCTTGATGCTATGGTGAAAAAGGTGAAGATTGGGATTGCCAAGAGTCAACCCAAGTACAAGTGCTACCGCCTTGATGACAAGGATACTCTCTTCTTCGAGGATTGTATTGTCGTGCCCAAAGGTGACCTCCGTAAAGTGATCATCAACGAGGCTCACAATTCTCTTCTCTCCATCCACCCTGAGAGTACGAAGATGTATCAGGACCTCAATCAGGCTTATTGGTGGACTCAAATGAAGCGCGAGATTGCTCAATTCGTGAATGAGTGTGATGGCTGCAGAAGAGTGAAGGCAGAACACCAAAGGCCAGCGGGTCTCCTCCAACCTCTTGCCATTCCAGAATGGAAGTTTGACCACATTGAGATGGACTTCATGACTGGGTTTCCAAAGTCCAAGCGTGGCAATGATGCTATATTCGTTGTCATCGACAAACTCACTAAAGTGGCTCACTTTCTGCCTATCAAAGAGTCAATCACTGCAGCTCAATTGGCGGAACTCTATACCTCTTGGATTGTCTCTCTGCACGGTATTCCACAAGTGATCTCTTCAGACCGTGGCAGCATCTTTACCTCCAAGTTTTGGGATTCTTTTTAGAAGGCCATGGGCACCAACATCCGCTTCAGCACAGCTTTCCATCCTCAAACTAGCGGTCAAGTCGAGTGTGTCAATCAGATTCTTGAAGATATGCTTAGGGCTTGTGTGATCTCCTTCGGCATGAAGTGGGAGGATTGTCTTCCTTATGCTGAATTCTCCTACAACAACAGTTTTCAAGCAAGTTCGGGCAAGGCCCCATTTGAAATTCTATATGGCAGGAAGTGCCGTACCCCTCTCAACTGGTCCGAAACCGGTGAACGTCAGCTTTTGGGAAATGACTTAATCACAGAGGTAGAGGAAATGTGCAAAGTCATTCGAGATAACCTCAAAGCAGCCCAATCCCGTCAGAAGAGGTACTATGACAGTAAGCACCGTGATTTGGCTTTCGAGATCGGAGATCATGTTTACCTCCGTGTCTCTCCTATGAAAGATACTCGTCGCTTCGGTATCAAAGGGAAGCTTGCCCCAAGATACGTGGGACCTTTCAAGATTGTCAGCAAGAGAGGCGACCTCGCCTATCAACTCGAGCTTCCTTCAAACTTTGCAAATGTCCATGATGTGTTCCATGTCTCTCAGCTCCGAAAGTGCTTCAAGACGCCTGCCGCACCGTCAACTTCGAGGACATTGAGCTCCAAGCAGATCTCTCCTATCGTGAGCACCCCGTTGCTATTCTTGAAGAGACTGAACGCAAGACTCGCAACAAGTCAATCAAATTCCTCAAAGTCAAGTGGTCACACCATTCCGTCCGTGAAGCTACCTGGTAATGCGAGGATCACCTCCGTTCTGAATACCCGACGTTCTTTCAGTCCTAGATCTCGGGACGAGATCCTTTCGTAGTGGTGGAGTGTTGTAACACCCCGGATATGACTTTCCCAATTTGTACTCCAACTCTTGTCGTTTCCGGCGTTAAGTTATTTTATTTTCTCGGGTTCGGGTCTTTGTCTCCGTGTGTTGTTATCGTTGTCATGCATCTCATATCATGTCATCATGTGCATTGCATTTGCATACGTGTTCATCTCATGCATTTGAGCATTTTCCCCGTTGTCCGTTTTGCATTCCGGCGCTTCGTTCTCCTCCGGTGGTCATTTCTACCTTTCTTTCGTGTGTGGGGATTAAACATTTCTGGATTGGACCAAGACTTGCCAAGCGGCCTTGGTTTACTACCGGTAGACCGCCTGTCAAGTTTCGTATCATTTGGACTTCGTTTGATACTCCAACGGTTAACCGAGGGGCCGAAAAGGCCTCGTGTGTGTTGCAGCCCAACACCCCTCCAAGTTGTCCCAAAACCTACCAAAACCATCTCCATCATCTAGAGCGTTCGATCACGATCGCGTGGCCGAAAACCGCACCTCATTTGGACTCTCCTAACTCCCTCTATGCCTATTTAAAGACACCCCCGAAAATCTCCTTCTCCTTCCCCCCCGAAAACCCTAGATCCATCTCTACCCGCCGCCGCCGGACAAAGCCGCCACCGACGGACACGTTCGGGTCCGCCGCGCCGCTGCCACGTGGCCCTCTCCCGTTGGCCGCCGCCCGGCGCCCACTTCGCCGTCACGGGGGCCCGCCGGGGCCCGGGGAGAGCCCTCCCGGCCCACGCGCGCGCGCCCCGCCGCCTGGGATTCGCCACGCTGCCCGGGTCCTTCCGCCGCCACCTTGCCGGACTCCGGC
>NC_057809.1:471391879-471399346 GCF_018294505.1 Triticum aestivum
CGCGCCGCCTCGCCCAGCCACCGTTCCGCCCGGCGCCGCCTCCGCCTCCGCCTTCCGCCTCCGCCGCACCCCTCCAGCCGGCGTGCCCCCATCTCCAAGTCCGGCGAGCTCCAAGTACGACCCCGGCCATCCTCGTTTTGCGTGCTCCGGCGAGATCCGATCTGGATCTGGAAACCCTAGGGTTGACCCCTTGTTTTTTTCCTAAGTCTGCAGTTTATATGCCCTTGTTCATCGCATCGTAACTCCGCATCCGTAGCTCCGTTTTGGGCATATAGCATATCAAAATGTTCATCTCAGAGAGTACATAATTTCATTCCATTGCATCATTTTCATTTGAGTTCATCTTGATGCCCGAAATGCTATTAGAAGAGTGCTACTTGAGATAATTGTTAGATCTGCTGCTCCGTTTAGCTATTTGTCATTTTTGCCATGATTATTGTGTGTATGATATGCCCATGAGCTCTGCATATGTTTTGTTAAGGGTTTTGCCATCTTTCCAGAGGTGCAACCCATGTATTTTTGTGATGTGTGTGGTGACTAGCACAAGCTTGCAAAGTGAGGCACTTGGTAATGCTGATTTCAGGGACTTAGCATTTCCACTAAGTCCTTGAGCTGTTTATTTTATATGGCCATATGTTCATGTTGTTTCCTAGTGATTCGTGCCCCTTTTGAGGATGATCAGTAAGGATGTTTTGTTAATCTTGTAGTGCTCTATTCATCCATGTCCTTGTTTGCAATTATGGAGCACCCTAGCTTGAGTCAATCGAGCTCTACTTTTGCTACTTCGTGAATCTGGGCAGATTGTCTACTTGTTAGCGATTTTGCCGAGGATGTTGTAGTTGATCCGTGCATGCTATGCTATTGTTCTTGCCATGTCCAGCTTGCATTTTGTGTATTATTGATGGGTGTATGCTTAGCTAGTCATGACTTGCTCCGTAGTGAGTGCATCGAGCTCGTAAACATGCCTACTTGATATCTGTTTCAGCATGCTCCAGTTTTCCCTAAGTCTGAGAACTGATTATGTTTTTGCCATGTTCACATGCTTGCAAATGTATTTTCTGATCCCTTTTGGCTCAAGGTCACTAAGGGACTTTTGTTAAGCTCTTTGAGTAGCTCCATGCCATGCTTTACTTTGCCATGTTCAGGTCCTGTAGCATATAGTTTTGTTGCTTCGAAGAGTGCTATCTGATCTGAAATTCCAGACAAGTGCTAATTCACTAAGTCTGAGATCTGTTTACCATATGCATTTTTGCCATGCTTGTTTGAACCTGTTAATGGATGAATTGGCCGTAGCTCAGTGCTAGACTTTTGTTAAGTATCATGAATGCATCCCTGCCATGTATTTTGATGCCATGTTTGGGTGTTGTAGCTTGTTCATCTCATTGCATTTAGATGGCTACTTGCGGTAAATCGTAGACCGGTGTCATATTTGAATTGCTTGCCATTTCCAAACCGTAACTCCGATTCCGGTGTTCTTTATATCGTTTTCAAGCAATTTCATCTCACCTTTCCAGTGGCACACTTGGATTTCCATGTTGAGGCCAGGTTCATGCATTCCTTGTCAAATCTTGCATATGCATCCCGCATCGCATCCCGCATAGCATACCATCCTTGCATCATATTGTTTGATTCTTGCACGTGGTTGATTGTGTCCTTGTTGCTTGTTTGTCTTGTTTGGGTAGAGCCGGGAGACGAGTTCGCTAACGAGGAGCCCGTTGAGTTTGCTTTCGAGGATCCAGTCAACTCTGACAACTTTGCAGGCAAGATGATCATAACCTCAAAATCACTACTATCTTTGCTATGCTAGATTGCTCGCTCTTTTGCTATGCCAATGCTATGATGCCTACCACTTGCTTTCAAGCCTCCCAAATTGCCATGTCAAACCTCTAACCCACCATGTCCTAGCAAACCGTTGATTGGCTATGTTACCGCTTTGCTCAGCCCCTCTTATAGCGTTGCTAGTTGAAGGTGAAGATTGGAGGCCGTTCCTTGTTGGAACATTTATTTACTTGTTGGGATATCATTATATTGCCATGTTATCTTAATGCATCTATATACTTGGTAAAGGGTGGAAGGCTCGGCCTCTCGCCTAGTGTTTTGTTCCACTCTTGCCGCCCTAGTTTTCGTCATATCGGTGTTATGTTCCCGGATTTTGCGTTCCTTACGCGGTTGGGTTATAATGGGAACCCCTTGATAGTTCGCCTTGATTAAAGCTTTTCCAGCAATGCCCAACCTTGGTTTTACCATTTTCCACCTAGCCTCTTTTCCCTTGGGTTCCCGGAGCCCGAGGGTCATCTTATTTTAGCCCCCTGGGCCAGTGCTCCTCTGAGTGTTGGTCCAAACTAGAGTCCTGTGCAGCGCCCCCTCGGGGAAACTCGAGGTTTGATTTTAGTTGTATGGAGAGCTCATCTGAGTGTGCCCTGAGAACGAGATATGTGCAGCTCCTATCGGGATTTGTCGGCACATTCGGGCGGTGTTGCTGGTCTTGTTTTAACCTGTCGAAGTGTCTTGAAGAACCGAGATACCGAGACTGATCGGAACGTCTCGGGAGGAGGTCAATTCCTTCGTTGACCGTGAGAGCTTGTCATGGGCTAAGTTGGGACTCCCCTGCAGGGATTTGAACTTTCAAAAGCCGTGCCCGCGGTTATGGGCAGATGGGGATTTGTTAATGTTCGGTTGTAGATAACTTGAACCTTAACTTATTTAAAATGAATCAACCGTGTGAGTTACCGTGATGGCCTCTTCTCGGCGGAGTCCGGGAAGTGGACACGGTGTTGGAGTAATGTTTTGCGCAGGTTGTCCTCTAGTTTCTCGCTCGCGCTTTGCATCCTCTTCTCGCTCTCTTTTGCGAAAAGGATAGCCACCATATATACTAGTCGCTTGCTGCAGCTCCACATATATTTTTACCCTGCCTTACCTATAAGCTTAAATAGTCTTGATCGCGAGGGTGCGAGATTGCTGAGTCCCTGTGGCTCACAGATTACTATTTACACCAGATGCAGGGCCTGATGATTCCGCTCCAGGTGACGCGCTTGAGCTCAAGTGGGAGTTCGACGAAGACTCTCAACGATACTATGTTTTTTTTCCTGATGATCAGTAGTGGTGCTCAGTTGGGGTGATCGGGACCGTGTCGCATGTTGGATTATCTTTTATTTTGGCGTCGTAGTCGGGCCATGAGTGTTTGGATGATGTAATGTTATTTATGTACTTGATTGACGTGGCGAGTGCAAGCCAACTATGTTATCTCTCCTTTTATTACATATATATTACATGGGATGTTGTGAAGATTGCCTAACTTGCGACATATGCCTTCTATGCGATTATGCCTCTAAGTCGTGCCTTGACACGTGGGAGATATAGTCGCATCGAGGGTGTTACACCGCGGCCCCTCTTCGGAGAAGATCCCTTTGGATTCAAGACCCCGCTAAGGGAAGATCCCCTCGTGGATTCAAGACCTCCTCACGGAGAAGACCGGCTACCTTTGTATCGTCCTTAGTTGTCCGTGGATCGTGTGATTTCTTATGTACTCGAGGATCTAGCACATGTGTGACTATTTCTTGTTGGATTAGTGTTTCTCTTGTGTTTCCCCCGTGTCTTCCATTGTTTCCCTCCTCGTGTTATTCGTGTTCATCGCGGGATCCGCTCCTTCCGTGAAAGATCGGCCAATTAGGGTTCCACCCTACATCACAGCCGCGGTGGGCTCGGCGGCTGCAAGCGGCGCAACAACGACGAGGCCAGCAACTCCTCCCTCCGTCCTCCCGTGTCGGAAAGGCGCAGGGAGCAGGCGCGCACCCGCGACGCAAAGTCCCGCAACGCCAGAGCGCGGGCGTGGGTGACTTTCCGTCGCCTCGGGTGGCTCTTTGATCCGTCCATCCAGCGCCTCAGGGGCGGCCGAGCGCGCCTGGTGGGGGGTGAAGGAGGCTGCCGCCACGGAGATGCAGTTGCGGCCTCGCGCCTGCCGGCGCTCTGGAAGGAGTACCAACTCGCCTCAACCCTTTCCGGCACGCTCATTTACCACACCCTCCACGACAACGAGTCCCCGCCTCGCGAGGACGACTCCGGTGACGACGGTGAGTCCGGCAAGGAGTAGATGCTAGTATGAAGTATCTAGTCTAGTAGTTTAAGTTTGAACTATCTATCGATGTGCTTTGTGCGGAACTATCTATCTATTGTATGATGAACTATGCTTGTATGATCTATAGAGCGAACTAGATGTTTCAAATCGAGTGCAAATTCGGTCATGTTTATCGGATCTATTCTATCGAGGAGGCAGACCTCCCCCAAAATTTATTTATAAGATACTGTAAACGAAATTTGCAAGACGCCCATATATCTAGAGATGCTCTGCATCTCACATGGATGGATCCAGTTCCCCAACTGGAGTAACACCTTCTCGTCCTATCCCCACTTCCAGCTGGCCCCCATCCACTTCAATAAGACAACATAGTCCTGTCTGTCACGTGGCCCCCACCACCCCAACGGACCCCGCTTCTTCCACCGGAAAACGTCGTCTCCGGAGCACCAGAGTCGCGACCGCCGGCAGCCCTCCTCACTCCCGCTTAACCATCCTCGCCGTCGGATGCGACCGCGGCGGCCCCAATGGCGTCCTCCTCCGCCGCCGAGCCAGGCCCCCGCCTCTCCGATCGGAGTACGCTCTCCGTTCGATCCCCCCTCCTCAGCTCGATTCGGTCCCGGGTGTTTGCGTCCTGATCTGGTGTTTGGGGTTTCTCTTGCGCAGCGAGGAGGTCGCCCCTGGGCCTGAGGGCCATGGTGCTCCTGATGCACGTGGTCTTCGTCGGCGCCGTCTTCCTGCTCGATTCGACCCTCGATAGGCGGATCCACGAGGAGCCGTGGTACAGTTCCCACCTTATTTCGCCCACCAGTTCAATTTTTGCTTGGTTCAATTCCAAATTTAAGACGCGCTGTCGATTTGTGCGGCGTCCGAAGCTTTGTTCCAGCTATAGGTATCACTCTAATGATTGTTTCCCCTGTTTTAAACCATATAATCTGATATGATTCTACCAGAAAAGGTAGCTTTTGGGGTGCTAGCGTGCTAGTTGTCCGCGTGCCACCAGCTATGAAGCATAAATCTCGTAATTTTACACAGTGATAATAACATGCTCTTCTCAGAAGTCAAAGCACTCTATTATAGTACTCCCTCCGTCCCGTAATATAAGAGTGTTTTTGACATTAGTTTAGTGTCAAAAACGCTCTTATATTATGGGACGGAGGGAGTATATCTGAGTGGTATTTGGTAGTTTCTTGTAGTGCCGTTTTTTGCTTGACTGTTTCAGCCAGAGTGTAGGCATCATGGTTCTCAGTCTTATTTACACTCTGGTCACTAGGAGTATGTTACGCCACGATTTCCCCCCCATATTGCACTATAAATCCCCGTCCATTCTGTTCTGACTTAGGATGTGTACAGTTATCTCTTTTTGGTTGTTGAGGATCTCCATTTGGTATCATTTTATTACAGGTATATCGGAGTGTATGGTGTGCTCGTTCTGATCGCCTTAGCGCAATACTTCTACACTGCTGGTTCATCTCCAGGGTATTGAATAGTCTTATTGAATTTATTATCATACACATTATCGATTGAATCTGATAAGTGCCTGATTTTGGGGCTCCTGTGCCGTCAGCTATGTTATTGATGCAATGCAAGCCAGTGGTGGGATGCATGCAACCTTCATCAATACCGCCACTCTTTCAAAGTAATGTCGTAATCACCATAGCATAGAAGTGTTGACAACCTATCTGAGGTATACACTGATACTTATACTTTCTTGTGTGTGTGTTTTTGATGATTAAGAAAAGACAATCCAGTTCAAAACATGGAAGCTTAAAGTCCACCACAAACCGGCCTGATCTAGAGAAACTTAGACCAATGTCTTCTTCATCGTCATGGTTGCATCAAATTGTGGATCTTTATCCTCCTGGGTCAAGCAACAGGTGAAGCTCGAGAAATTTATTTTTTAGGGTATATGCAGTAGTAAAATCCTTGTGTTTGCTCGCGGTCATAATATTAGTTTAACATTCTTCTATATTTTCTTTGTAGGGATTGGACTTGCCAATATTGCAAAATTATCCAGGTTTTGTTTTATCTTCTCAATTTATGGTGCTAAAGCTTTCATAATTATGACATGCAAATGTTCACTACGTCCATTGTATAAAATCATCGGATTGAACTTCACATCAAGTGTGGGTCGGTGACACGAAAAACAAGGCATTTTTGTGAGCCATGAGTTATGTCCACGTACCTTTGGTTGTATTTAACTAAACTCCTTACGTCACTGGTTAAGAATCGTTAAGTGGATCTATAAAATTCAGGCATTAGAATTACAGTTGATTGTTCCATGATATAGTTGAAGTAGTCTATTTGCAGCCTTTCCGTCATACTGTTGCTCTAAATGGTTTCATTGTATTGCCTATTGAAGACCCATTTAGGTGCCCTAAGGCTATGACGAGTATCTTAAAGCTCCCTGAGACCATCCTGAGGGTCTTCTACACCCTGATGCTATGTCGGGG
Organism: Triticum aestivum; assembly: GCF_018294505.1. Classification (NCBI taxonomy): domain Eukaryota; kingdom Viridiplantae; phylum Streptophyta; class Magnoliopsida; order Poales; family Poaceae; genus Triticum; species Triticum aestivum. The sequence goes on from NC_057809.1 coordinate 471,398,405, forward strand.
TTCTAATTCCTAACTAATTAGCAAAGTGGTGGTTACACGACTTTGGATGCTACAGATTGAATTAGTACTGTCTCATACATTACTAAATAGTTGTTTTTCACATGTCTTTGTTTCACACTGATCTGTGTGATCCACTGATCCTACGTCCTACTCTTCAAACTTTTTCCATGTAAAGCTTTTGCTGATTGTCTAAGTTCACTTTTTCCTACATTACACTTTTGCAGCCACCTCGTACCAGGCACTGCCATGATTGTGATAAATGTGTCCTTCAGTTTGACCATCACTGTGTTTGGCTTGGAACGTGCATTGGCAAAAAGAACCATTGTCGTTTTTGGTGAGTTTTGGCATGTGTATTTCCTGCATTATATTTTTTACATGTACATAATGACTATGTTGCCTGGCATGCACGTTCATGTGTTTCCATTGTACACCGTCTATGTTCTACTGTGCACTCTGCAGAATAAATCTGCATGTGTGTTTATTGGCTTGCTTCTGGACATCTGGTGCTGTATAAACATTTTGAGGAGCCTGCTCTATGCACGCATGCTGCGTAAGGCTTGATTGGTGTGACTATCAATGCATATCCACCCATTCTTTGATTATATGAGCAAACAGATTACACTTCACCTGGTCATGGTTTCTGGATTTCGTTTTTATCTCCAACATGCAACCTGAACATCTTTGATTTTATCATACACTATTCAGTACTAGTAAGTTACACGCGCCTTGCATGTGAGAGTGAAGTGCGAACAGATATCAACATACCACATTATAATAGTCAAAACATATACATTTGGAGTCACACACAAATAAATTTAAGATGTATGTTTAAGTTTCATCGCCCACCCCATTTGAATTCAAATTATAATTACTTAATATTTGATGACTCTGTGGTATATACTACACAAAACTCATGTGAAATGTATAAGAACAGTTGAGTAC
>NC_057809.1:471399705-471407531 GCF_018294505.1 Triticum aestivum
AAAATAAAATAAATGTCAGTTCTTTTGGAAGAAAAAACTTGGGAGAACTCTCGTATGGAAGAGTCTAGAACAAATGAGAAATGTATGTTTACGTGCATATTGTACAACGTAAATGATAGAATAAAAATGAATGGTGTTCTTTTAACAAAGAAAACCTGGAAAATTGAAGTTTGGAGAAGTCCAGAACAAAGGAAAAGTGTCTTTGTTTTCAGGTTCCTGCATAAGCACAGGTGTAGAATCTTCTGGATTAGTACACGTGGCATAATCCAATGTGGTGGAGAGAATATCCAACAGCCAAGACTACCCGGATTTGCCACCTCTCAACCGTTGGATCGGCTTCATCCAACAGCCGATAATCATTGTTATTCGTATACTATATAGTGGTATAGAAACAATGTATACGCATGATGTTCTGAAAACACATTTTGATTAATCTGTTTCTGTTATTTTCATGTGGCTAATCTAATAAAGATATAGCCGAAGTTGAAGTTGATTGCACGCTTTGCACCGGGCATCGATTTGTGACTGAAAGTAAATGGGACAAGATATAGACTTGATTTTACATATGGATTGTAAAATTTAGTTGTAAGAGTTAAGTTGCCATGTGCAGTTACAAGTCAATTTGTTCAAAACTATCAATACTAGGTAGCTGATCTGAAATATTTGAACTGATGTGTTAGATGATGGATGAACCCTTTTCCTTTAGAGAGAATTCCTTATTTGACCCTTTCTTAAATTTTGCTTCCCTATTTGGCCCTAAACAAAAATTCTTCCCTTTTTGACACTATATTTACAATTTGTTCCCTATATGACATTTCCGTCAAATCTGTTACCATTACGTCCATTTGACCTGTCAGTATTTTCTTCCATGGACCAAAGTGCTCCTAGCTGTTAAACACCAGAAAAAAAAAGGAAGAGATGGATCGATCGAACCATTCTCTCCTCTCCCCGATCCCTGACTGAATCCTCTTCCCTGCGATAGAACTCACTCTCTCCCCCGAGCACATAGCAGCGGCGGTGCGAGGCTAAGGGGTATGGGCGACCCAGGTGGGGCTGTGGCTGTGCGTGGCGACCAGGGTAGGGCGGTGGATGGCGGCTAAGGCACCGAGGCGGAAGGGGACAAGGCGGCTGCGGATATCGCGAGCCAAGGCGCGGCGGAGGTGGTAGTTGGCAAATGCCTTGGTGCGGCTCACCCGTAGGTGAACATGACTACAAAGGGGCCGGTACGCGGCATTGAGGCGGGCTCGGCCTCGGTGCGGCTGTGCAGGCCACAGTGGTGCAATGAGGTGCGAACAGCTTCTCCTGTCTTCTAGGATCACCCTCTCTTGTTGCAGCCGGACGTCCATGCAAAGCTCCACTTCGAGGTTCTTCCGTCGTTCTTGATGTGGCGAGCATTGAACTGGCCAAGGTTTTATCGAACTAGCCAAGGTTTCCTTGGATTCGCCTTGTTTGATGCAAGATTGTGTACAAATTGGCTCTGATTTGGTCGAATCAACACGCCCATCGTGCAATTTAGCTTGAGATTTCATCGGCAGTACGAAGAACTCGTTGATGTTTCAGGAAAAGAACAGAAACAACCTTTCTTGCGATCCTTTCGTTGATCACCGCCTAGACTAACTCAAATTCCATCTCACCAAATCACCGGCACATGGCGTCGCTGTCGGCAGGCATGCTCCTGAAGCTGCTGGACAAGATGAAGACGGGTGCGGCGAAGCCAGTGGGCAAGCACTGAACGGCGGTGCTGCAGGTGATGGACATCGTCCCAGTGGACCTGTTCCCGCGGCACGGCCAAGCAAGGGATGAACACCCTTTGATCTAACGACCAAACAAGCAACGGCCCTTGTTACTAGAAATATGAAGCGTGCTAGTACGCACTTCCTGTTAACCAATTCACCAATTTGAAGATTGGTAAACAAAGATAATAGGAGCCGAAGTCAATCCCTTCAAACGCTCCTTCGGGGATGGTTGCTTCGTTCCCTTGTTTACCGAACTCTTTTCAGGAGATAGGTCTACCACTGCAAACTCATTTGCTTGTAAATCCATTAGAGGAGGCTGAGGCAGTTACCAGTACTGGACGACCGGCAGCGGCGACTGCCTCAGTCCGAGCGAGGACATGGTCTCTGGCTGCGCGTGGCTGGCTGGTGGCATTCCCCTGGTCCTCCGCTTACCGGCTGTGTGCGTGGTCTACGGCTGCTCGTGGCCAGTAGGAGGCGTTCTCGTTTGCCGACCGTGCGCGTGGTCCACGGCTGCCGGCACACGCATGGTCTACGGCTAATTATGTGTACTAGTTCTGAACATGGGCTAATTAGAGGATTTAATAGTGTGTATAATGCTTTTGGAACGTGACGAACTAACTAGTATGATACTGATCTTAGATATGGTAGTACAAGTTTTATAGATGTTTTCTATGACTTTTACATGCACAGATAACTTTAGGTAAGGACCAAAATATTGGAGTGCAACATCGGCGAAAATGCACTAGGGGCAAAATGGTCGTTTCATCTCACACTTAACACCGTTAGTTACTAAAATGGACGGAAGTGCCATATAGGGAACAAAATTTACATTGGGTGTCAAATAGTGAAGCAAATTTTAAGAAAGGGACAAATAAGGAATTCTCTCTTTCTTTTACCATGTACTCCGTCTATGCCAAAATATAGTGCATATTAGTATTATCCTAAGCCAAACATTATAATTTGACCAAGTTTTGTAGAAAAAATTGTTGACATCTACAATTCCATTAGATTCATCATGGAATTTATTTTGTTATCATAGATATTTGGTACTGTAAAAGTTCATATATTTTTCTATATAGTTGGTCAAACTACAAAGTTTAACCTAGGAAAAATCTTAATATGCACTATTTTGGCATGGAGGGAGTATAAAGCTCATTTGGTTCGACTGCTTAAAAGAGGTTAACTATGTACGCACCAATCTTTTTTGGACTTTACTGGCAGTACAAACTGTACTGTTTATGTTGTGGTACCTTGTGATGTGTTAGGTTCAATTATTAAAGTTGTTTTAATAGTTTAATAACAAATGTTTTATATTTTCTAGGTGGTACATATTTGAAGAATCAATCCTGTCTACCTGGACTGTCGCTCTGTACATTGAGTCACTGCATTTAGATATTGAGAAAGTCTGGTAAGATATGTTATTCTCTTCTGAGATCATATTATTGTCCATAAGATGTGGCTTCAATCCTTTCATTCGAGCCTTTCTTTTCTGGTTATCTCATGGAACTTATTTTTGTTACCATGGCAGGTGGAAGGATTTTATTGGTGTAATCCTGTTGGCAGTATTGATATTTATCCTTATGTTCCTGCTGTTGTTGTTGATGTTTCATACGTAAGCTTTTTCCTGGTCTTTTGATCTCTCTAACCATACAAGGCCTTCTAATTATTCAAAAGAGCGTCAAATGGTAGCATTTTTTATTTTATTTTCTTGAATTGTTAAGTTGAGAACATGTACTTAAATTTCCTTCGGGAAAAAGGAGGGGAGAAAATCATGGATTTGAGCTTTGTCGAAACATTACTGTCTAGCAAATGCATAGCAACAGGCCAATGGTTGAACATATAATTTTTTAAAGTTATTTCTGTTTAACTCCCAATACCACTTTGTCAATTTTCATTGAGTTATAAATTGAAGTACAGTAGCATATAATGCCTGTTGACCCAAAATGTCGCACTACGGGGTTAACCCAGTGAATAGAGGGTCAGAGGGCAAAAGCCGAAGCAAAGCGGTACACATGCCTGCCCTTCCAGCGCATGGCTGGAATTTGATTAATTTTAGGCCATTAATTGTTGGCAATGCTACAAAGGCATCATCTCCATGCAGCCCCTGCCCGAAAGGAGCAACTACATTTTGTCTTTAATGCATGCATGTTTGGCTGAATTCCCCCCTTCTATATTTTGCAGTTATATTGCTCTCACAAATCAAACAACCTATGAAGTGGCCAGAAGGAAGCGGATATTCTACTTAAGGTATGCAATACTGGAGGCGGTGACTCACGCTCCAGCTTGCTGTGATTCATCATTGCTGTATCATTAACTCGGTACTGAAACACCGGAGCTGTACTACTTGCAGGGGAATTCCTGATAGAGTTCATCCGTTCAGTAAAGGCATATGCAGAAACATCTATGACTTCTGCTTCACTAGAGAGAATGGATTTGTTCTCGAGGCCGTGCCCCCAATTGAGGAGCTGGAAGCCAGAGCAGCCCCGTACACATGCCGAGACCTGTTTTGCTGCCGATGCTGCTGATACATGCGTTGTACTGTACCATTCGTTACCCCCCAGCATGTGCTGCAACCCATCATTGAAACTTGCTCGCGAGTGGAAGCATGTCTTTCGGAGCTCCGCCAGTAGATGCCCTTTGAGTTCATTTCCATGTGAAGGTGCATGTACATTCTTAGCGACAAGAAAATGTGTGTGTGGTCCGTGGTATAGATGACTGTCCCTATGATATGAGCAACATTCGACTGAAAGAAGGTCCTGAGGACAGAAACTGTGCCAGGCGACTGCTTGCGCTTCTGTACAAAAATGTGCATTCGAGTTGTGGTTGTTTATGCCAGTGTTCAGTTTACTCTCTCTGTTTTTCTTTTTGGCTAAGTTCAGTTAAGCCATTTTATCTCTCGTGCACTTCCTCCGTTTCAAATAGTTTGAAGTTCTAGGTTTGTCCTGAGTCACACGTCTTTAAGTTTGACCAAAATCTAGGACAAAGCTAGGACTTCAAACATTTTGGAACCAGTTTTGGAACGAAGGGAGTATCAGATATCTTGTGGCCTCATTTGATATAACCTCCTATGACACCGAGTATCTTGTGAACTCATCTGATGTGACAAGGCCTCGTAAGCACTGACGAGTAACAGCGGATAATTTGCTGTTAAATATGCCAGGTTAAACCTACACCAGTACAGGGCACCGGCTGAGACCTCAGAGTGGTAGTTGTTGGCTGCAATTTGTGACCCGGCAAAAGTGACAGCAGTTGCCAACCGGACCAAAGTCCATTTGTTTGGTCATTTCTTCCTTGATGACTCCGTCTCTTTCGATAAAAGGGGAGATGATTAATGTGCTACTCCAGTTGGTTAGTTGCTGTAAAATATATACTCGCTGCGGCATGATGTGCCATTGTGTCATACCTAGTAAGTACTCCCTCCGTTTCCAAATATAAGTCTTTTCAGAGATTTCAACAAGTGACTACATACGGAACAAAATGAATGAATATATATTCTAAAATATGTCTATATACATCCATATGTTACGTATGTTGTAGTCCATTTGAAATGTCTAAAAAAACTTATATTTAGAAACGGAAGGAGTAGTAGTACAGCACGTTCCTGGCTGAGGTCAGATGAGCAAGGTTCCAAGGGAAAAGGAACCGATGAAGATAATGTAGGGTCAATTAACATGCAGCAGCCTACCCTTGCAGGGCTGCAGCTCTATTCTTTTCTGATCCGAGCATGTGAAGCTGCCATCAAAGAGTACTCTACATTTGTTTTTTACCTTTTAATCTTTTCTGCAGTTCCTATGATGATGAAAGCAGCGGTCTTCTTTTTCCTCCCTGTTGAGCCGCCGTTGCTTCAACTGACCCCCTTGCTCACTTCTCCGGAGGCGGTTGTTTTTTTCTTTCTCTTTTGCATTTTCTCGCGACCAGCAGACCAGGTTACACCCAGACCCAGTGCAGGTGCGCGTCGTTGTCCACACCTAAACTAACTCCCCATCACTATCAAGCTGCTTTCTTGAGCAGACATGGCAATCTACGTACGTGGTCCGCAGTCTCGCCGAGAGTGACGGCATCCATTCAACTGTCAGCGAGAATATTACAGGAATCAACGTGATAGTATCATACAACTATATTTGATACTACTAGTAGTTTACTCACGAGTGTTTCAGCTCAACTAACCTCTAGAGTAACATAACATAATCCGGAGGTGACGTCCTAGCAGACCTTTAATTCTGCATCCACATGAAGCAGAATAGAGCAGAGCAGAGCAGCCAGACACCCCTGATATTTTTAACACTAAGCGACGCATTTATGTCACGCACATACTAAACAACAGAGCCGATTTGTCTAATTGGCGTGCTTTGCTCACCGTTCCTGATCAAATCCGCGACTTTTTCTCGTCGATGATGTCGATCCCTGCCTTGCCGTGCGGCAAGAGTCAGCAGATCCGCCAACAAAGTCATCGTGGCACCAAACTCCCACGGCCAAATTGACTCCATCTTGGCTCAAAATCATATATCTGCACACAACTACTTTAATGCGCCACGAGTATATGTTTTCTGCCCGGCATATTTAATCTCAAGTCATCAACACCGCTCGTTTTGAAAATGGGCCAGCAGGTCGCGTGTAGAGACACTGTTGTCCGCCTAAAATCCAAAAGTATTCCGAGACCTTCCACGCACAGTTCACACGAGCGCTGGTCTGTCTCTTACTGAAATCCGTGGAACAATTCGACGCCTATGGTTGTCTGCCTGATCCATTCCAAGATGACGCCAATGCGTGAGGCCTTATTCAAAGCCGTCCGTCGAATCGGGGTCACTGTCCGGCGATACGGATACGGAGCCGGCCATTCGGCTATATGCATCAAACATGGGGACACATTTTGAACGAAATTTGAACGAGCGGATGATTTTTATTTAAATCAAACCAAATTCACGACATTTTGAACGCAAGAAATTAAGATCACAATTTGAGAGGAGCTCTGGCAGGTCGAGAATCCGCTAGCTAGCTCTCGCTCCCCGCTTCTGCGCCGCCAGCCACTCCGGCCTCGGCGCCCACCCCACCCTGCCGCCGGCCACCGCTCCAGTGCCGGCGCCCACCCCTCGGCCATGGCCACCCCTTCCCCCTCTGCTTCCGGCCATGCACGCGCAGTACTGGCTGGATTCCAGCCCTTCCTCCGCAGGATCTGCGTCTCGTTCCTATCGTCTGGCGCTCCGCGCCTCCCCTGCCGCTCCGGTGCCCCCACCAGCCGCCCTGGCCCCCTCGCCGGACGCGGACCCGGCCCGACCGTCGTGGGACGCCTCCGCTCCGACATCCATCGGGTCCGCCCCGACGAGGCCGCCCCTGACGGCGGGGGCTGGACGGTCGCCACTGGTCATCGACGCCCGCGTCCCCGTCTGTAACACCCCAGATGTAATTTACCTTATATGTACTCCAACCCTTGCCATTTCCGGCGCTAAGTTATTTTATCTCCTCGGGTTCGGGTTTTTGTCTCCGTGTGTTGTTGTCGTTGTCATGCATCTCATATTATGTCATCATGTGCATTGCATTTGCATAAATGTTCGTCTTATGAATCCGAGCATTTTTCCTGTTGTCCGTTTTGCATTCCGGCGCTCCTATCTCCTCCGGTGGTCCTTGCTACCTCTTTTCATGTGTGGGGGTTAAACATTTCCGGATTGGACCGAGACTTGCCATGCGGCCTTGGTTTACTATCGGTAGACCGCCTGTCAAGTTTCGTGTCATTTGGACTTCGTTTGATACTCCAACGGTTAACCGAGGGACCGAGAAGGCCTCGTATGTGTTGCAGCCCAACACCCTTCCAATTTGGCCCAAAACCCACCAAACCTCTCTCCATCATCTAGAGCGTTCGATCACGATCGCGTGGCCGCAAACCGCACCTCATTTGGACTCTCCTGGCTCCCTCTATGCCTATATATAGCTCCTTCCCGAAATTTTCGGATCTTCTCCCCCAAACCCTAGCTCCCCTTCCTCTCCGCGCGCCGGACAACGTCCAGGCCGCGCCGGACAGAGTCGCCGCCGCCGCCCGCAGCCAGTGGTGTGCCGCCACGTGGCCACCACCATCCCGCACCCACCGTGGCCCGC
>NC_057809.1:471407981-471409585 GCF_018294505.1 Triticum aestivum
CACCTTGCCGCGCCGGCGCCGCCACCTCGCCGCCCGAGGAGCTCCGGCCGCGCCCTCTTCTCCGGCAAGCCCTCCTCCGGCCGGCGTGCCTCGCAAAGTCCGGCTACGAACTCCGGCGAGCTCCCCGGCCATCCTCGAATCGCGGGCGCGCTAGATCCAGATCCGCAGCTACAGTAAACCCTAGGGTTGACCCCGTTTTTGTCCCAGTTTTGCATATTTTTTAGCATTTTTCATCATGTCGTAACTCCGCATCCGTAGCTCCATTTTGCGTGCGTAGCATATCAAAATGTTCGTCTCTGAGAGTACATCATTTCATCTCATTGCATCATTTTCATTCGAGCTCATCTTGATGCCCGAAATGCTGTTGGAAGAGAGATATTTGAGATAATTGTCAGATCTGCTGCATCAAATAGATATTTGTCATTTTTGTCATGATTAATGTGTGCATGATATGCTCCTGAGCTCTACATGTGTTTTTTATATGCCATGCCATCTTTACAGGGGTGCTTACCATGTATTTTTGTGACATGTGTGGTGACTAGCACAAGCTTGCAAAGTAGTGCATTCGTTAATGCTGATTTCAGGGACTTAGTTTTTCTCTAAGTCCTTGATCTGTTTTTATCAATACGCCATATGTTCATGTTGTTTCCTAGTGATCCGTGCCTCTTTTGAGGATGATCAGTAAGGATGATTTGTTAATATTGTGGTGCTCTATCCATCCATGTCATTGTTTGCAATTATGGAGGACCCTAGCTTGAGTCAATCGAGCTCTACTTTTGCTATTTCGTGAATCCTCACAGATTGTTTACTTGCTAGCGATTTTGCCGAGGATGTTGTTATTGATCCGTGCATGCTATGTTGTTGTTCTTGCCATGTCTAGCTTCTATGATACGTATTCTTGATGGGTGCATGCTTAGTTTGTCATGCCTTGCTCTGTAGTGAGTGCATCGAGCTCGTAAACATGCCTACTCGTTAACAGATTTGCACGCTTCAGTTTTTCACTAAGTCTGTAATCTGATTATGTTTTTGCCATGTTCACATGCTTGCAATTGTATTTCCTGATCCCTTTTGGCTCAAGGTCACTAAGGGACTTTTGTTAAGCTCTTGGAGTACCTTCATGTCATGCTTGCTTTGCCATGTTAAGTCCTGTAGCATATAGTTTTCATGCTCCAAAGTGTGCTACCTGATGTTAAATTTCAGACTTGTGTTAATTTCACTAAGTCTGAAACCTGTTATCGTTTGCCTTTTTTCCATGCTTGTTTGAACCTGTTAATGGATGAATTGGCCATAGCTCAGTGTTCATCTTTTGTCAAGCATCATGAGTGGATCCCTGCCATATATTTTGTTCTCATGTTTGAGTGATGTAGTATGTTTAACTTGTTGTATTTGTGTGATCATGAGTGTATTGGATGATTGTAATGTTATTTATGTATTTGTGTGACGTGGCAAGTGTAAGCCAACTATGTACCTTTTGCCCTATTATCTATTTACATGGGTTGTTGTGAAGATTACCTTACTGGCGACATTGCTTTCAGTGCGGTTATGCCTCTAAGTCGTGCTTTGACACGTAGGAGATATAGCCGCATCGAGGGCGTTACACCATC